>NC_139037.1:57406780-57534776 GCF_964662115.1 Mustela nivalis | reverse complement strand
CCGCCGGCGCCTGCGCGATCCCAACCTGCGGAGGCGTGGCCTGTTGCCATAGCGACCCGCGCCAGCGCCGCGCAGAGGTGGGGTGGAAGCATTGCCTAGTAGTTCAAGGTGTTGCGGGACACTACGGGGCAGATATTCACGACAATGGAGAGAAGGAAAAAACGGATTCGACTCAAATCATTTCGTTGTAGAACGGCACAGGTTGAAGGAGGGAAAGGACACCCCTTTCCAAATGCCCGCCGGCCCTGCCTTCGGGGGCGCGGCCTCCGCGAAGCCAATCGGCTCCTCGCTTCAGGGACGGACACCGCCCCTTTTCCTTCAGGGTCCGTTCTATTACGTGTCTATTGATCTTCCCGACTCCGAGTAACCAATTCTTTGCCTTCGTACGGGAGGGGCGTGGACCTGCGCCTGGGTCCAATGTTTTCCAGGATCAAACATTTCTCATTGGCTTCCTTTCCTCCGCTGAGGCGGAGCCTACCCCTTTCGCGCTCCCTTTTGGGGTTGTGCAACTCTCAGGGGAACCAACCCCAAAGCCCCAGGGAGACAAGGAGGCGTATTCTCCGAACAACAGTCCCCATTGGCTTCACTGACCGAGGGAGGGTGGGCTGGTGTAGCCGCTCTTCTTGTTCATTGGCCCGGTGATTCCATGGGGTGGGATTTGGCTGGGCCTAAACTCTCCGCGGTCAGGGACCGGTTTCTGGGCGAAGCTGCCATGCCTTCCGGGGGCCGCGGGCGGTCCCGGCTGCGGCTCGGGGAACGTGGCCTCTTGGAGCCACCCTCACCGCCCAAGCGCCGCCTGCTCCCTCGGGCGCATTTCTTGCCCCTGCTTCTGCTGTCCCTGGCCGTGGCCTCGGCGTTCTACACCATCTGGAGCGGCTGGCTCCGCCAGACTGAGGAGCTGCCGCGGGGCCGGGAGCTGCGGGTGAGGCTGGGCAGGGACAGGGGCACCGCGGGAGCACTCGTTCCCCGCCTCCCCTTCCCTGCGGTCTCAGGTTGACGTGGCCGTATCGGATGGCTCCAGCCGCAGGTGCTGTGGTCTCCATCGTTAGAGCGCATGCCCGCTGCGAAAGAACTGAGGCTTAGGGCTTATTCTGCAATAGGTGGTTCTCCCGAAGAGGAAGGGTCTGGAGTAGTAAGACTTGGGAGTTCTGGGTTCTAATCTGAAAGTCAGCTATTTGGAAGAGTCCTTCCTCTCTCTCGGCCTTGATTTCTGCGTCAGGATTGGGGTGGGCTGGACCTCAGAGGCTCACAGGGACTTTTCCGGAGTCTAGCATTTATCCTGGAAATATCCGATGCTGGAGTCTCGAATTCGGAGGAAGAACCGGGGTTTCTTAGGGGCGATGGCGTCCGGGTTGGGGTCGGAAGGGAGGTTGCTCTCACGCTCTGCTCTTCCCTCTCCCATCCACTCCTAAGGGCCGGCTGATCGGAAGCCTCCCCGAAGCTCGGCTGCGGAGGGTAGTGGGGCAACTGGACCCAGACCGTCTCTGGAACACTTATCTGCGCCCCCTGCTGGTTGTGCGGACCCCGGGCAGCCCAGGCAATCTCCAAGTCAGAAAGGTAAGGGCCCCCACCTCCAACCCCTGGCCCTGCAGCCTGCCAGGGAATAGGAAACGGGCATTCTTCCCAAGATCCTCCAAGCAGCTAAGACGCAGAGTTGGGACTCTGACTGAAGCGAACCTGAATCTAGAGTCCCACGTTGGTAACCACTAGGCAGTATTGCCCTCTGTACTCCCTGCAGAAGCTTACTGCGTGCCAGGCAACAGCTCTATGAAGTGATCACCCATGTAATCCTCACTACGAAGATGGAAACTGAGGACCGGAGCAGTTAGGCATTTTGGCCAAATCAAGAGCTAGTAAATGTTATACCGAGGGTTTCAACCCAAATTTCAGATTGACTCTGGGGCTGGCACACTCCCAGAAAGCATCTAGTCATTTGAAGACTTATCCCTAGAGTTCAGATCCCACCTCAACCACTTGGAGTGTGACGTTGGACTAGTTTCTTAACCTCTCTGTGCCTCAGTTTCCTCAGCTATGAAATGGAGCCATCAACAGTCCCTATTCCTACAGGGTTTCTAGAACAGGGCTTGGCACACAGTGAGTGCTATGGACGAGTGAGCTGGGATTAGCTTTGGCGTGGAGAGGCAAGGTCATGACACACCTGGCACTCTGTAGGCCCTCAGCAAAAGCGTGTCAAGGGAATGACTTAACCCAAAGTGGGAATTAGGAGTCAGCCCAAGTGCTCTGCATGGCTCAGGTCACATGGCCCTTCTTCCAACCTCCTCCCCAGTCCCTACCCACCCTCCCACCTCTCTCCTGCCGCTAGTTCCTGGAGGCTACTCTGCGGACCCTGACCGCAGGCTGGCATGTGGAACTGGACCCCTTCACGGCCTCGACACCCCTGGGGCCGCTGGACTTTGGCAACGTGGTGGCCACACTGGACCCGGGGGCTGCCCGTCACCTCACCCTTGCCTGCCATTACGACTCCAAGCTCTTCCCATCTGGGTCGACTCCCTTTGTGGGGGCCACGGATTCGGCTGTGCCTTGCGCCCTGCTGCTGGAGCTGGCCCAGGCCCTCGACAGGGAGCTGAGTAGAGCCAAGGAGCAGGTGAGGAGTGGGGAGAAGGGTGGGAGACTGGGGTTGCCTCGACCCTAGTCCAAGCCTCCAACCCTCCCTGCCTGGACTTGTCTTTCTATCTCCGTTCCGTACTCGCAGTCACAGGGATCTTTCCTTCCCCTGAGTGTCAGATCCCGTTTCTTCTCTCCCCAGAACCCTCCCATGGATCCCACCCTATTGCAGACATAAGCCAGAGTTCTTATAGGGGCCCAGGAGTCTCCTCTCCCTCCCGTGTCCCTCCTAACCCCACTCTAGCTACCCACTCACTTCCTCCCCATTCCTCGGACTTCTAGGGCTCACTCCCATCTGAGAGCTTTTGTACCTACTGTTTGGCCTGGCTAGAATGTGCTTTTTACAGACATCTTCCTGGCTGGCTCCCACCTTCCATTCAAGTGTCCACTCCGATGTCACCACCTCCAAGATGGTTTCCCAGCCACCCCAAGAGAGCCCCCATCACTATCCCAAGACTTTATGGTGTTTAATATGGATGTGTTTTTCCGTCTGCCCAGCTAGTTCAAAATCCCTATAGGCCAGGATTTGGCAGCTCTTGTCTTCTGCTGTATTCTCTGAGTCCAGAAGATTCCCTGGCAGTAAATTATGTCAAGAGAAATGTGTAGGATTTGCAAATGAAAGAAAGAAAAAAAAAAGAAATGAAATTAAAAAAAAAAAGCACAAATGTCTTCCTGCTTCTCCCCTGCTCAGACCCCTTCCGTGGTTTAGACCCCCTCAGGCCTCTTCACAAAGCTCCCTGGCTCTGGTGCCAACCCTTGGCCTTATTGCTTCTTGCCTGGAAACACTCTCCCCTCTGCCCCGTTTTGCCAGGCCAACTCCCACTCACCTCCGTGCAAACTTCCCTACCCAGCAGACCCAAAGTGCTCCCCGGGCCAGGTTATCCCCCACTCCCTTCCCGTGCTCTTTTGGAACCCCAGAGTGCTTGGAAGCATTCAACCCAAGTGCATTTCACTGCATAATGATTCGTCTGTGGGTCTGTCTCTTCTGTTAAAGGAGCCTAGAGAATAATAATAATCAGAGCCGCCCCTTCTTAGTTACTATATGCCAGGCGCTGTTCCAGGACCTGGATTTGCACCCTACTGTATGATTAGAATTGTTATTAATCCCATTTTGTCATCTGATGCCTTGAGAAGTTAGTAACTTACCTCTAAGTTACTGCTCGGCTACGAAGGGGTGGAGCCAGGATTTGAACCCAGGTGGTCTGGCTCAGGTTCTGCACTTCTGGCCCCCACGCTCTACAAGTGAGGAGACTTAGTTTGCCCTATTCAGTGGTGCAGGCAGGCAGGAAACATGGACAGGTCGAGCCTGAGGGCTGGAGCCCAGCTGGCCCTGACCCCCGGCTCCCACAGGAGGCCCCGGTGACTCTGCAGCTGCTCTTCTTGGACGGTGAAGAGGCCCTGAAGGAGTGGGGGCCCCAGGACTCCCTCTATGGCTCCCGGCACCTGGCCCAGCTCATGGAGTCTGCCCCCCACAGCCCAGGCCCCACCAGGATCCAGGCTATCGTAAGACCAGGGCCCCCACTGGGTTCCCGTGAGGGCGGGAGAGGGCGACACAAGGTTGGTGATATCCCACCCGGCCTCTCTCTTCCTAGGAGCTCTTCATGCTTCTCGATCTCCTGGGTGCCCCTAATCCGAACTTCTACAGTCATTTCCCTCACACAGCCCGCTGGTTCCATCGCCTGCGGAGCATTGGTAAGCATGAAGGTAGGGGGCGGGCACCGGCCTGGGATGCTGGAGGAACAGCCTGGGTGGGGCGGGTACCTGTTCTCTGAGGGGTCATCCAGCCGCCCTCCACCTCCCTGCTGTCTCTCTAAGGCACTAGGGCAGAAACACACAAAGATCCCATGGCAATCAAGTGTGGTGATTCCACACAGGCCTTGGGGTCCAGTAGCCTTGGCTTTGAATTCTGGCTGTGCCTCTTCCCAGTTGTGTGAACCTGGGCCAGTGGCTTCATCTCTTTGAGCCTCCATTTCCTATCTATAAAATGGGCACGATGATAGCGAAAGTAGGGAGATCTACCTTCTAGGCTCAGAGGGAATAGAGGAGACCGGGAACACAGTGAGCCCATGGTAAGGGTTAGTGAACTGTATCCCTGTGGGCATGATCAGTGCCCTGCACTGCCCTGATCTGTGAACAGGGGACCCTTTGACCCTGAGGGGCTGACCCTTGCTTTCTAACCCCCACCGCTACCAGAGAAGCGACTGCACCGCCTAAACCTGCTACAGTCTCATCCCCAGGAAGTGATGTATTTCCAGCCGGGGGAGCCCCCTGGCTCCGTAGAAGATGACCACATCCCCTTCCTCCGTCGAGGTACTTGATGTGGGGGTGGGGGTAGGGGGCAGTGTCTAAGGGAGGGACAGGTGGGACCTGGATTTGGCCCCATCCCAGGATCGGGGACCGGTGGCAAGTTGCTGAACATCTTTGTGCCTCGACTTTCTCATCTGTAGAATGGGGCACTAAGAGACCCTATCTCAGACTTGTTGAGGGGACCGAATGAGCTCATCATACATGTACATGTTACTTGCACAGTGCCTGGCCCACAGTAAGCATTCAGAGAATGTTAGCTACTGCTGGCGGTGCCTCAGTGAGCACAGATTCCAGTACTTGTCTTTCAAGGCCCTGCGGGAGCCCCGCAGAATCACGGAGGAGCTTCCAAAAATGTCCAGTTGCGTTTTAGGTGTTTTTCATTTCACTGACCCACAATCTAGGGTCTCTGCGTTAGTTTTACAAAACTCCCAGATGATTCTGCCGCACAGCCAGGGCGGAAGACATCTGGTAGAGGGGTTCAGAACATGGGTTTTAGAATAGGACAGACTGGGGCACCTGGGTGGCTCAGTGGGTTAAGCATCTGCCTTTGGCTCAGGTCATGATCCCGGGGTCCTGGGATCGAGCCCCGCCTCAGGCTCCCTGTTCAGTGGGGAGTCTGCTGCTCCCTCTGCCTGCTGCCCCTCCTGCTTATGCTCTCACTCTCTCTGTCAAATAAAGTCTTAAAAAAAAGGGGAGGGGAGCTATTCATAAAGAGAAAAGGAGCCTAATAAAATACCTGGCAATCTGAGGTCAAAAACATCTTTCCCTTCTTCTGGTCTTTGCATAACCTCGTATGTTTTGAGTTCTCTAGTTGGCGTGTAAGAACAATACATGTACTGGATATGTATATATTTTTAAATGAACATGTTGCCCTCACATGCTTAAAATCATCCTTCAGGGTTCTTCAAGTGCCAGGACAGGGTATCTTCTGGGGGGGTGCGGTGAGGCAAGTTTCCCTGGGCCTGGGGCTAGGCTCCTGGGTTGGCCTGACCAAGCCTCCCCTCTCTCCTGCCAGGGGTCCCAGTGCTCCACCTCATCTCCATGCCCTTCCCCGACGTGTGGCACACACCCCATGACACTGAGGCCAACCTGCACCCCCCCACAGTGCACAACCTCAGCCGCATCCTCGCCGTGTTCCTGGCTGAGTATCTGGGGCTCTAGCCTCCGCGGCTGACGCTGGAGGAGAGGAGCCTGGCCAGGACGTGCCAAGGACACGTGGAACCAATGGACCTCAGGCCAGGCTGCCCCGCAGTATGCTGGCTTATCCTTTTCTTTGGCATGGGTTCTACTTGTGCTATGATTTGAAGACCCTCTTTCCTCTGTCTCAAGCCACCATTCTTTAAAGACATGGAGGAGTCAAGACCACTGTGGGGGTGGCAGCCAAAGGAATAAGGGCTTAGACCCCGTCCTGGAAGAAGCAGTCGGTGAGAAGGTTAGCAGGGGCCAAAGGCTCTTCTCATTTTCATGGTCGGCATACCTTGGGCTGGCATCTGGACGGGTCACAACACCCCGCCAAATGAATTCTCTGCGGCTTGTGTTTTTATGTCCATGGACTGCCGTGTGGGGGTCCACAGGGGATGTGCTTGGACGCAGGAACAGAGGAGGTGGAAGCCAATATTTGGGAACTCGAGTCGGCCAGACCCAAGGGCAACAGACCAGTGTTTCTGTGAAACATATTCTACAGAATTAGCATTACAAGGTGTTGCATGAAAAAGGGGATCGAAGACACAGGATGAGACATTAAATGAGTTTCTTCATTGCACAATGTGAATTTTCAAGATTAAGAGGGAGTGCAGTGTTGTCTCCCCAAAGTATTTCACCACGGAAGCCCTTTATGGGGAAGCACCTAGAAGTAGGGTACCTCAGAAGACACTTTGGGAAATGCTAGGTTTTGACAGTTCGAGTGTATTCATGGGAGGAATGAGTAAGACGGATTCACTGCCAATGAGTTCTACCAAACCATCCTTTCCTTTTCACTTGTGGGTTGAGGAAGTACTTCCCAACCCAGCTAAGGTTCAGACTCAACGGGGGTGCTTACTAAAAAATCCAGACTCCCAGGTTCCACCCCAGACCTCCTGAATCAGAACTCCAGGGAGGGGCTGGGACTCTGCAATAAGCCACTGAGGGAGTCTCCCGATCAGAGAAGTTGGGGACCTGCTGTCCTTAAGGATACAGTGTGGGGTCTTCCCAGTGGCTTAGCAAAGCTACTCAAAAGAAAACCATAAACCGGAGGGTGCCTAGAGAGGGGGTCATCCTGTGGGGCTCTGTGCCTGCCAGTTTTGTGACTCAGATGGAGCCCTGGCAGGCAGTGGGGAGGCCAGGCCAGGATGGAGGGTTACTTACAAAGTTGAGCACGGGCCTTCCAAGGCAGCTCGAAGCCTTGAGAGAACTCACAGGCTGAAGCTGAGGGTCTCAAACGAGCGAGGATCTGTAGACCGGTCCTTGTTCATGGCTTGCCACAGTAGTTGACCTGTACCGAGCCCCTCCCGTGTGCCAGGCGCCGTGAGCACTTATCAGGTCAGGTGGTCTCCGCCCAAGTCCTGAGGTCGGTCGAGTTTCTGGTTCTCCTTTTGCAAAGGAGGCTGCAAGGGCTCAGGATCATGACCCGTTGTTGACAGAGCCCACCTGCTCACCCACAATTGCAACTCCTAACCTCAGACTCCCAGAGATGACCTGTGCCGCACCCACAGATGGTTGGTGAAGAGGAGCTCCTCCTGGGGCTCTACTCACTGCAAGCCAGACCAGGGCGGGGGGGGGGGTGCGAGTGAGGGAGGGGGAGAGATCTCTTAAGAGGTGGAGGTGACACGAGTCCCGAGTTTAGAACTGGAAATTGACGGACATCAACAGCCAGGGCGGCAAGGCTCCCCAACCACAGGAACAGCTCCTTTATTCATTCTTCGTGTGGCAGGCACAGTGCCAGGCACGTAAGAGTACCCCGTCTCTTCATCTCACAGCCACTCCAGAAGTAGGGGAGACGATCACCTCTATCAGAGACAGGGAGCCACACGCTGTTAACGCCCCGGGCTCTCCATGTGCGGTTGCGGACCGCACACCAGGCAAGGGGGCCTGATGCGCACTTTCCCCTGGAATCCGGGGCAGGGATCGGTAGCCCATTTCACAGATGGGGCTGCTGCAGTTTGACATGATGTTTTCCCTAGTTCCTGTCGGTCCCCCAGACTTTGCACTCTGACAGGGTCCCTAGGTTTATCTGAGGAGCACAATGCCTGAGCACTCTGAGTACCAACGTCCCACAAATCCATGTTCTTGGAGGGACTGTCAGGATTCCCATTTTTACTTGAAACATCTTCAGAGAAATCAGTGGCTGCAGATCATGTGTCTAGGCACTTTTCTTCAAAATGCATTCGCTTACGATGCACTGGTCTTATCAGTGTCATTCATCAGTCTGGAATTCGCAACCATCCTGTCTTAAAATATCATCTTCGCATCACTGTCTCTTCCGATTCTAGGCCAACTGAATGTGTGTTATAGACATTCTCACTCTATCTTCCATAACATTCTTCTCTATTTTCTTTTTTATTTGTTTCTGCCTCTGTGCTCCTTTTTGGACCTAGCTTTAGTTCAATCGTATTTTTCACTTGTGTCTGATTTGCTGTTGAGCTCAGCCTCTGAGTTTTTACTTTGGGTTCTTGTGTCTGGGGCTTTTCCACTTTCCCATCTGCTAGGCCATTATTTAGTTCTGGGTGGCCTGCAGAGATTTCCAAGCTCTTTTACATGTTTGCCCTGCTCGCAGAAAGCAGAGCGATCCTGTGGAAACTTTCGTAAGCAGTTAAGTGCAGAGTATCCCCGCTTTCCAAGCTTGTCACGCCGCTGCACTTCCACAAAAGACCTTAGGGGATGCCTGGGTGGCTCAGTCGGTTAAATGTCTGCCTTCAGCTCAAGTCATGATCCCGGGGTCCTGAGATCGAGTCCTGCATCATGCTCCTTGCTCAGCGGGGAGCCTGCTTCTCCCTCTGCTTCTGCTCTGACAAATAAACCTAAAAAGAAAAACAAGGGGCACCTGGGTGGCTCAGTGGGTTAAAACCTCTGCCTTCGGCTCAGGTCATGGTCCTGGGGTCCTGGGATCGAGGACCACATCGGGCTCTCTGCTCAGCAGGGAGCCTGCTTCCTCCTCTTTCCCTCTGCCTGCCTCTCTGCCTACTTGGGATCTCTGTCAAGTAAATAAATAAAATCTTTAAAATTAAAAAAAAAAAAAAGCCCCCACACAGCCTACCTTAGTACCTGTTCTCACTAACAGAGATCCAAAAAAGATCTTCACTTCTCTGAAAAAAGCCGTTACTGTACTACGGTAGGTCTTTTATGAAAGCCAAGTGCTATAATTTGAGCTTTTGGAAAGTAGGGGAAAACCCATATTCTAATCTGTGACTGGCGGGTTCACCGATCAAAGACCTTGTGAATCTGCTTTTGCTCTGTTGTCTCCGCTGGTTCTTGCTTGTGGTGCTTTATTTCCATGCATGTTGAGTGACTTGACTGTGGGCTGCTCATGGCCTGAAAAATCATTTGTGGGGATTCTAGATGACCATTCCTTACACTGGAGGATTTATGTTTGTTTCTGTCAGACAGTTCGGCTCAGAAGTACCCTGAACACAAGGATGACGCCACACACCCGAGCCAAGGGCCAGCCCGTATCTGCACAGTCTCAGGGTCCACTTTCTTATCTCCTTTGGTCTTGTGTCCCCCTTTTCTGCAGTCTTCTGGGCTGTCCTCTGTACCTGAGCTTGTAGCTTGGTGGGGTCCCATTTCCTATTAAATTCCCCACCTTGGCCCCGCCTTCCGCCTGCTTATCCCCATAAGACCGCTGCGCAGAAACCCACGTTTGTTGACACAAGCAAATACTCAGACCAAAAGTGGCTTCAGGGTCCCATATCTCTTCCCCTGAAATTTTTGGTGTGGTACATCCTTTAACTGTAGAATATTGGCTAGTTGGATGCTTTTCTTCTTCTTCTTCTTCTTTTTTTTTACTACCTTTTTTCAGCTGGAGAATCCAAGTAATCTGGCCCATCCCTCCAGAGAAAATGGAAATCCCACAAAGCCAGGATGAGACCCAAACCCAGGTCTCTCCGATTCTAAATTCCAAGTATTTCAGTAACTACCATGATAGTTCTTAGTCTCTCTGGTCATTTTTATTCCCTGATAAGAACGTCAGAGGCTGTTGGGAGTACTTGGGTGGCTTGGTGGGTTAAGTGTCCCACTCTTGATTTTGGCTCGGGTCATGGGACTGAGCCCGGTCTCCAGCTCCATGCTGAGAGTGGCGCCTGCTTGGGATTCTCTCTCCCTCTGCCCCTCCCCAGTATGTGCACACTCGCACTCCCTCTCTCTCAAATAAATAAGTCTTTAAAACAAAGAAACTGTTAATAACCTCTCACCATTCATTCTTCCCTATTCCTTCATACTAGAATTTTAAAAAATGACTTAATTCCCCTTTTTTATTTAGTAACTGACTGTTTTGAGGCTTTAATTATAGAGATCTTTAGTAAGTTTTTTTTGTTAGGCATAATGTACTCAGCTGTAAAACCACATGTCCCAGTCTCCCTGGCAGCCGTTCGATATGGCTGAAGCTCGGACCAGTGAGATGTACATGTAAGTAGAGTATAATACTTATGGGAGGCAGGAGCCTTCTCTTCCTGCAAATTGGTGATGGTCAGAATTCTAGCAGGTCCACGGCCAAAGGACGGGGAGCCAGAAGCAGCCTGGATTCCCGAGGACTTCAAGGCCACCATTATCTGCCCACTTGGGATTTCTAAAGAAATGAAAACTATCTTGTTTAAGCTACTACTATTTTGAGATTTTTGAATCCAAAATGACACAGATGAAGAGTCAAAAATAATCTCAAGCTAAGGGACTTGGCGAAGGATCCTTCTCCCAATCTTTTCGGGCTCACCATGCAGTGCTCTGTGGCTCCCTTCTCGCCCCAACCCCCTCCCTGAACAACACACAAACCAGTCTGGGCCCAGCCTTATAAATACTGATTTTATAGAAAGGACCAATTCAAAACTGGTCAAATGCCACACACCAGAAGCTTCCAGAACCACAAGGATGAAAAAAACAAAAAAACCCAAACAGAACAAACGCAAATACCCCAGCCCAAACTGTGTGAAAAACCAAGGTCTCCATCGACCAAAGGATTCTAAAGAAACACATATGGCCAGGGCTGCAGAGACCCCAGTGCCTGAACGAGTACCCAGAGTGGAAGGAAAAACAATCCAGAAATTCAAAGCCACAGTCCCTGCCCACCGGCCCCCCACGCTGTCAAGAGCGAGGCAAAGGGCTTCACAGCTTTTTGGAGCGGGGGAGGGGGAGAGAAGTGATGGCAACAGTTTCAGTGATAGGAGGAGGGGAATCTTTATACTTCTACTTTTTGTTGTCATCGTTCTCCTCCCCTTCAGGGGAAGTGAAGAAACCAGTAGCTTTAGGTTAAGGAGAAAACAGTGATTTTTATTGTCTTAGTGGGGGAAAACATCTAGAAATGGCAGGCTGCCAAGAAAAGTGTCACCTCGGATCTGCGATCTCACTGGCCCCCAGTTCCTAAAGAGGAGATGAGCCCTGGTGTGGCAGGTCAGAGGCAATAACAACCTTGCACCCTGCAGCCTCTCAGAACACAGCTCCAGAAACAAAGAACTGGGGTGGGCAGGGAGCTTGGGGGGGGGGTAGGAGGGGGCGGAAGGGGGCCAGAATGGGGGAACCCTTGCAGAGTACCAAAATTAGCTGCCTTCTGCTCCCTGCTGGTGGGTCCCTGGGATGTAGAGGGCAGGGAGAGGGTTGGGGGCTGAATGGAGAAGTTGCTGAGATGCTGATAAAAAAAACACCCTACTCGAGGGTCTGCGGCCCTGGGTCTGAAAAGTAGAAAACCAACAGGGGTCAGTGGATCAGAGTGCTTTCTCAATCATCCCCCTGAACCCCATCTCAGTTCTGGAGGGGGATCAACGCTGCCTGGACTGGGGGAACGGGCTGGTAACCCGGACCTGGCCCTTGGCTCCCGGGGGGGGGGGGGGGGGGGAAGGGGGAGGGGCGGGCATGGTGGGCTCTCCCCCCCCCTCCCCCGGCTTCACCTCCCTTCCTCGCGGCCAGGCCGGCCCCCGCCGCTGCTGCCCGGCCCGTTGCAGGGCAGCACCCAGTTGTTATCATGCAGACCCAGGCGGCAGCCAGGCGTCTCGCGGTCAGCTCGGCGGCAGCACATCCAGTAGGAACGTCCGTAAGGCAGGTCGTGGTGGTAGGGCTTGGGGTGCCAGCGGCAGAGTGACACGTCCCCCTTCTCGTATCTCTTGCGGCACTGCTTGCAAGGGTCATCACGATAGAGTGGGTCACGGCTCCAGCGCGAGTCTGTGGCCCGCACGCCAAACGCCTCGATGATGCCCTTGAAGTGGTGGCAGGTGCACTTGAGGGCCGCCAGGGCCCGCGTGGGCAGGAAGCTGAAGATCTTCACCAGCACGTGCTCGGGCAGCAGCAGCATGTACTGTCGCGGCTCCAGCAGCCGCTGGATCTTGAAGCGGATCTCCAGGAAGTCATGGGACACGTGCCGGTACAGGCGGCACAGGGACGTGTCCGCGGTCCCCTCGGCATCGTCAGGGCCTGGCGCGGTGGCCGGGGAGTCAGCCGGGGGGGGCTCGGGTGGCCCGTCTGGACTGCGGGACTGGAGGAAGAAGAGCTGGCCGGGTGGGGGCGGCTCCTCAGGGCTGACCGTCAGGCACACCGTCTCCTCTTTCACATTCTTGGTGCCGTCCTTGCCAAAGAAGATGCACTCATCCACCACCCCCGTCACCACCACATCCACGTGGAAGCCTGAGGCTCCGCAGTCCCGGGCCGGGGGCGGAGGCGGGGCCGGTGGAGTGTCCTCAGGCCTGGCAGGGACTGGCATCTCCCCCTCGCTGGCCTCATCTGCCCGAGCCAGGAGGAACTCCACGTTGCTGGGGAGGGCATCCCGGGAGGGGCTGATGAGCTGGTACAGGTCGCAGGTGATCTTGTCCTTGGCCCGGGCCCCAGGGCCTGGGCTGCCCGGGTAGGCACAACCTGGCCGGCCCCCGCTCCCATTGGACAAGCTGCCATCAGGGGTGCGGGGCTCTCGGCCGTTGGAGATACGGAAGGCGATGCGTACCTCCCCAGGGCCCGGCCCGGGCCTCTCCTCTTTGCGGAGGCCTTTGGCTGGAGGGCTGTCCCGCTGAGCCTCGAAGTGGGCCACTGCCTCTGCTACCCGGCTGCAGTCCCCGCCACCGGAGCGCCGTTCGGACCCCAGCCCCTTGGCAGGCCCACCCTGCTCCGCTGACACGAAGACCACAGGCGCCGGGGTGCCCGGACGCGGGTAGCTCTGCAAAGCCAGGGCGGCCCGCTGTTCCACCAGTGCCACCATCTCTGCCACAGAGAGCAGGTCTACATCTTCGCCAGCTGAGGCTGGGGCCCCCTCAGCGGCAGGGGGCGCCTCTGGGCCCCCTGGGTCCGGGGGAGCCTTTGTAGGCTCAAGACAGCGCCTCCTCCGCTTGGCCTTGGAGCTGTCACTGCCCCAGTGCCCCTTGACCTTCATGGAGCTGGCCCGGCTGCCCCCACCACATTGGTGGGCCACAAAGAAGGCCACCTTCTCCTTTGTATTCCCGGGCTTGATGACATACCATGTGTCCAGCAGGACTCGCCCCTCATCGCCAGCAGCTGCTGCTGAGAGGAGAGGGGCTGGCTGGGAGGCAGGGGCCTCGGTGGCCAAGGCGGGCGGGGTGTTCTCGGAGTGGGCAGGTCCGTGGTCTGGCTCAGCCCCGCTGCCAGGCTCTGGGCAGGCTGACGGCTTGAGGGCTGTGGTAGGCGCCCGTGGCTGGTTCTGTGAGTAGGTGCCAAAGGGTCGGGGGCACCACAGCTGGAAGGGCAGGAGGCCGCCGCGGTCCATCCTGGGGAGCGGTAGCAGACAGGCAGGCGTTCACCACATTTCAGGCCCTAGATGGTCAGGGGAGGCTCCGCAGGCCACCTGGAGACAGGGAAGAGGAGGTTGGGGAGCTGGGGGGGAAGAGCCTGCCCTCCTCCTACCGCCCCAACCTCAGCTTCTGCGGGGACAGACCAAATGAGCCCACTAAGAACTCTACTGCTGACCCACCACACAGGTAAGCAAGTGGAGGGCAGAGGGAACAAGGGCTGGTTTTTAAACACTTAGAACAGCAGTGCCTGGGTGGCACAGTGGGTTGAGGGTCTGACTCTTGGTTTTGGCTCAGGTCATGATCTCAGGGTCAAGAGATAAGAGCCCCATGGCAGGCCCCTCACCCAGCATGGAGTCTGCCTGAGGTTGTCTCCCTCCCCATCTGTTTCTCCCCTGCTGGCTTGAGCCTGTGCTCTCTCTCTCTTTCTAAATAAATAAAATCTTTAAATAAATAAATAAAACACCCAGAATGTAACTGAAGCTGGCAACTTGTTCCAACCCTGCAGGTCATACTCCATGGTCTAAATGCCTTCACTTACAATCCAGGGGCTTTCTGCGGCCATAACCCTGAACTTAAGTGAAAGTACCAAATGACAGTTTATCCTCTTTCCATTTGCTCACCCAGTAGCCTGTTCCTGAAAAGACAAGAATTCCCAGCCCTGCCCACGGCTATGGCTACTTGAGCCCACGGAGGAAGGAATGAGGTAGGCTGGGCAGGGGAAGAAAATTTGAGGTCAGAGCCAGCCAGGCCCTTAAGAAACCGGCTTTTGGGGTGCCTAGGTGGCTCAGACGATTGAGCATCCGACTCTTGGTTTCGGCTCAGGTTGTGATCTCAGGGTCGTGGGATCGAACCCTGCATCAGGCTCTGCACTCAGTACGGAGTCTGCTTGTCCCTTTCCCTCTGCTCCACTCCCCTGCTCATGCGTTCTGTCTGGTGCTCTCTAAAATAAATAAATAAATAAAATCTTGAAAAAAGGAAAAAGAAATCGGCTCTTCACTTTGTTTGAGTCCCGGGGCTCCCTGAGAATTGCACCCACTTGCACAAGACTGTGTAGGTAATGAATTCCCGTAGCACCGGCACAGACCTGTGGGATAAGAAGGCCTGTTCTCGTCTAGTTTCCTCTTCAAGTTTCCCGCAGGCAGATCAAGTGGGTAAGGGTTACTTATCATAAAACCAGGCCCTGAAACTTGGTTTCAGGACTCTTCAATACAGGACTCTCTTAACAATGATCATTTTATTTTGCAACGACTGTGCGTGACCTAATCTGGAGGCAATTTTGCTAATGCGTTTGACATGACCGCTTTCCACTGCAGGACTAACAGGTAGCATACTCCTCCCTCTGGATCATTTCCTGGGACTATCTCCCTCCATCCAGGCATCTTCAAACAAAAATACCCTCCAAACCTCAAATCTTCCACACGGCCATAGATCAGCGGTCAGCAAACTATGGCCTACTGCTTGTCTTTGCCAATAAAGTTTTACTGAAACGTGCTCATCTACTTACAGCTGCTTTCACACTACAATGGCAGAATAGTTGCAACAGAGGATGTATGGCCTTGCAAAGCCTAAAATACTCATTATCTGGCCCTTTATAGTAAAAGTCTGTTTACCCCTGCAGTACATACTGATCCCACCTATTGATGGCTAAGTTTACCATCCACCAACACATCTAAATGCCCAGGAATAGACATAAAAACAGCAAAAGCCGTTTTCTGTAGTTACTATCTCTCTACAACTTGGCTACCACCTGAAATCCTCCAATTAGTTCCTACCCTATCTCCAGAAGATAAATGCCATCCTTGAAATACCTAGACCGTTCAAATCCTAACTTAAACTTCCAAACCTATAAATATCCCCTCCAACAGAAGGCCCCAATCTCAAGGAACGCCTCCCAAATCCCAAGTCTATCAAGAACTCCAACATACAATGCAATCTCCCAACCTTACACATGCCCCAAAAGACCAGTTTCCTGAAATCCTAACTCCTCTTCACTTTCTAAATCTCCACACATATTTCCTAAGAGAAGACCCCCTCCAAAAAAACAAAACACAAAACAAAAAACAAAAAAACCCCACATAACTCACAAAACGTAAAAGCTTCTTAGTATATAAGACTAATTCCAAACCATATACTTATCAAAGCCCAAAACGCCCCCCACCCAACACTCCTAGAGAATCCTCTTCAATGGCAATGTGCAGAATTACTGCATCGCTGATTAGGAACTGTTCTAAAGATCCCTGCTAATCCTCCCCAGTCTCCTTGAAGCAGGTAGTATCTTAGTCCCAGTGTCCAGATTTGAGACACAGAAATATTTAACCCCAAATCACGAGTCTGACAGGTAGGAAGAACTAGATAAAGGCGAAAGCCCAGGCACTCTGGCTCCAGACTTGACACTCCTGGATTCTTTAGTTTGCTTTTATGTCTGCCCATGAGCTCCCCAAATCACATAACCACCAAACATCCCCAACCGCAAAGGAGACCCCTACAACAGAAACTTCCAGATTACAAAAGAACCCAAACCCAAGCCCCAAGTCTCCCTCTAAGCTCAAGGGAACCCCAAGTATCCCCGACACCCACGCAAATACTTCAAGCCCCCAAATACCGCTTAACTGCAAAGGGAGCCCCCGATTTTGTAATTGCCCCCAACCCGCCAACCTACTCAGACGACCCCCGAAACCTAGACACGCCCCCAAAGTACCCTCACCGGTGAGCCCCGCCCCCCCAGCGGCGGGAGAGGGTGGCAGCATACACGCATGCGCTCGAGAGAAGAGGGTCCGCCCCCTCACTCCTTCCCTCCAGACTTCGCGCCGGCAGGCGCGCGACGAGTTTTCCTCCGCCCCTTTGTTGACAGACCCGCGCGTGACGCCCCCAGCCAATGAGCGGTTACCGTTCGGGGACGTGCCCATATAAGGAATGCCTTGGCGAAGGGGCCTAACTTCGAAAGAGGGAGGAGTAGGCGAGAGGTGAAAGGGGTGTGGAAACAGTGGCGTGTAAGAGAGCGTGAAACAATTCCCAACTCCTAGCTAAAACGGAGGAACAAGGCCCGGACGAGGCCGAGGTATCAAGAGGTTTATTAAACGACGTTCCCTCTAAACAGGAGCCCTGATTGACAGTTGAGATTTAAAGGGCCAGGCGGCTCCGGGATTGAGACTCTTGAGGGCGGAAGGAAACAAGCAGAAAGATAAGCGTCTGGAACCCTGAAGACCAAGATTCCCTGCGGGGGGGGGGGGGGGGGGGATGGACAGCGGAATCACTTCATCCTTGAAAAACAAATGGCAGAACCCGCGTCGACTCCCTCCGCACTGAGTTCAGCGTCTGGGCTTGGCATTCAATGCTCAAGCTGTGTGGCCAAATGCACCTTCAGCCTTTTCCAACCATGAGCCCCAAATCCGACTCAGACTTAGTACAAGAAAAGAATATCAAATACCCCGACAATGCTTTTAAAATATTAATTACCTGTTAAAATGATAATACTGGGGATACAATTTAGTTAAATAAAATACTTAAAATTAACTTCATCTCTTGACTTTTTAAAATGTGGCTACTGGGGGCACCTGGGTGGCTCAGTGGATTAAGCCGCTGATTCGGCTCAGGTCATGATCTCAGGGTTCTGGGATAGAGCCCGCATCGGGCTCTCTGCTCAGCGGGGAGCCTGCTTTCCCTTCTCTCTCTGCCTGAATCTCTGCCTACTTGTGATCTTTCTCTGTCAAATAAATAAATAAAATCTTTAAAAAAAAATGTGGCTACTGTAAGATTTTAAATTACACACACGGCTTGCTTTGTATTTCTACTGAACAGCGCTGTCTAGATCCTTTCAATGCCAGGCAGATTCTAGAGACATCCAAAGGGGGCTCCACGGCAGGCATCACCTGTCTCCCCACCACCCCACCCCAGCCTTGCCTGCTTCTAACCATCCTGCAGGTCACAGCCAGAAAGGTCTTCTTAAAACACAAACCTGACCCTCTCCCTACCCTGTTCAAAACCTACCATGACTCCCCAGTGCCTTTGGAAAAAAGCCCAGGTACCCAGCAGGTCCAGTCTCCGCCCTTGGCCACTCCTCCACACCCTCTGCGGGCCCAGATGGGCACCAGATCTGGCACAGAGAGTAGTTAGAGTACTTAGGCCCTGTCCAATCCTCAGCAGAAGCTATTATCCTCTCCAATGTAGGGACAAAGGAACTGAAGCAGGACAGGCTGCCCACAGAGAATGGGTGTGAGTTGGAGCAGAGATGTGAATCCAAGGAATCTGATTCGGGACTGCTGTGCTCTGTTGTTGCTTTGCTAAACATTGCCTGGTGCCCTACCTTAGCTGTTCCATCCTCCAAGAAGCTGATCCCCCCCACAGCCTAGGTCAGACTCCATCTCTGGGCTTCTCCATTGGCCTCCCGGCTTTTTATTCATCTAGAGTCACCAACCAACCTCTTTCCTTTTGTGGTCTTTGCATTTGCTGTTCCCACTAACTGGAAAGCTTTCCCCTCAGATCTCCACATGGCTCAGTTCCTTATTTCATTTGTGTCTTTGCCCGAACATAACTTTAACATTAGAGAGGGCTTGCCCGAGCTCCCTTTCTGGAAACCTACCACCTGCCCAGAGAAGGACCTCTGGGTTTCCAAGTCCCAGGCCTGCCCACTCTGATCTGTCTCCTCAACGGGACAGTGGACCTAGAAGGGCCAGAACAATCAGGGTCATCATGGTGTCCCCAGCAGCCCCGCCCAGCATGGGACTGAATGGAGGCATCAAAGCTCCCTCCCCTGGAGCAACAAGTCCTAAACTTTATGAGGCCTAGCAGGGTAAACTGTTTCACACCCAGTTTCTGTCTGGGTCCTAGGTCACCAGGGCAGAATTTTCTAACTTCTCATACACTAATCCCTCCACTAGGTCACCTTTCAGGGAATGCTATGTGAAGATGCATTTATTGTAAAACATCACGACCCAGAGGGACTGAAAAATTTTTTTAAATGTAAAAAGACCAGACAAATATGTAGCAAGAGACAGAAGAGAAGAGAGGCAATTATCATTAAAAAAAAAAAAAAAATACAATGGAGGGAGCACTTGGCTGTTTCAGTTGGTAGAGCATGACCTCGGGTTGTGGGTTCGAGCCCCACATTGAGCATGCAGATGACTCAAAGTAAAATCTTTTTTCTTTTTTTTTTTTTTTTAAGATTTTATTTATTTATTTGTCAGGGATAGAGGGAGAGAGAGCAAGCGAGCATGGGCAGACAGAGAGGCAGGCAGAGGCAGAGGTAGAGGGAGAAGCAGGCTCCCTGCCAAGCAAGGAGCCCGATGTGGGACTTGATCCCAGGACACTGGGATCATGACCTGAGCCGAAGGCAGCTGCTTAACCAACTGAGCCACCCAGGCGTCCCAAAATCTTTTTTTCTTTAAGTTTTTATTTTTTTTTTTTTGTCAGAGAGAGAGCGCACGCAAGTAGGGGGAGCAGCAGGCAGAGGGAGAAGCAGGCTCCCCGCTGGGCAAGGGGCCTGACATGGGACTCGATCCCAGGACCCTCGGATCCTAACTGAGCCAAAGGCAGATACTTAGTGACTGAGCCACCCAGGCATCCCTCAAAATAAAATCTTAAAAAAAAAAAGGTAACAGCTGACAAAAGCAAAAGGTATTAGTAGGCACAAAGATGCTAATGAAACAAACTGACCAATTATATACAAAAATTCTCAACATGTGCTAACAAGATGACCTCAAAATATGTAGAGCAAAAAAAAAAAACAGAATGGCCAAGACTTTGGCAAATCCACAACTGCGGATGGGAAACTGCAATGTATCTCTCCCTAAGAGGTAGGTTGAACAGTAAGGAACTGAACCACAGGCTTGACACTCGGTGGGCTGCCCCCAACCATTCGAGAATCCAGTTTATACCCCTTATCTGACACTGGAAGGTCCTCTTGCCTCCTGGCCCAGACCTGGTCACCAGGCACACAGAGATGACACTGAGCTCACCAGGAGGAGAAAGGGTGCAGACATCCAAATAAACCATCATGACCTGCATGAATATATTAATAAAGAAACTGATCACAGATTGTGCTCACCCAAGCATCACGCCTGGGAACCAGGCTTTGCTCAAAGCGTTTTGCGAATATTAACTCATTGAACTGTCACATCATCTCACTATTCTTAAGCTCATTTCAAGGATGTGGAGGCACTGGAATGGCGAAGTGAGTGCCCTCAGACCCAGCTTTGCAGCAGGAGATCCTGAAGCAGTAGTCCCTGAGTGGCACTTTTGTGCGGATCATCTTACTCGGTCCTCAAACACAGGCAGGCCAGCGCCCCTAGACAGCCACAGATGCTTGCTTTTCTCTTCCCGATTTATTTTTTTTCCTTAGCACATAGCCCTATCTAATACACTAGAAACTTTGTTGATAAAGTTTCTTGTCACTTTCCTCTCCCAAGACCATTTTTTGTTTGTTTGTTTGATTTTTTCCTATTTCATTTCCCTGCGGGATCCCCAGCTTTTAGAGCAGCACCAGGCAGGAGGCCCTGGGAGTGTGTAAGGAATGTGGTCTCTCGTGCCGAACAGACACTTCCACAGCTTTCTGGCGGATTTGCATGCACATCTGAGAATGACTGTCCTAGCCCATCCGAGGTATGCAACATGTGTTTGTTTGAACAGAATCCTAATACCACCACACTGCCTGACTTTACATGTGCTACTGGGGACCTCTTGGGAAAAGTTGGCTGGTTCCAGCCAAGTTCAAGGATGGAAATCCTGCTCCCAGGACCGAGGCAGGTTGGTGCCTCCTCCAGGAGCTGGTCCAGGGTCCTCACAAGCTATTAGGGATCTCTTTCTCCTGAGGCCTCCTTACTGCTGAATGACAATGACCTGGGTGAGTGCCTCCCCTCCCCTCCACGCTATGGGTTTCTAGAAGGCTGGGACCTCTCCTCAAAGGCACAGCTGCTCCAGCCTCCGCACTTGGCTCACTGGCCTAGTTCAGCTCTCCTGGCTGCATCCTTTCCATGGTAGCCGGAGAGATGGCTCCAAACATAAATCAGACCACATCTCCTCTGCTTAAAACCTTTCCATGAGAGGCTCGAGTTTGTGAAAACAAGAATACATGTCCGGGAATCCTTCTCAGGAAGCTACTGGAGGATCCACTTCACCAGAATGGAGCGGTGAGTGAAGAGAAAGGGAGCTATCAGATCAAAGAGAATAGTCTAGCCCAGAAGACGGGCAAAAGGAATCCCCAGGGGTGCCTGGGTGGCTCAGTGGATCAAGCCTCTGCCTTCAGCTCAGGTCATAATCCTGGGGTCCTGGGATCAAGCCCCACATTGGGCTCTCTGCTCAGCAGGGAGCTTGCTTCCCCTTCTCTCTCTGCCTACTTGTGATCTCTGTCTGTCAAATAAGTAAATAAAATCTTAAAAAAAAAAAAATCCCCAGATGCAGGTAAAGGGAGAGCCTGGGAGCACAGCCTGCAGTAGGTCTAGGGAGAACCTGTTTCCACAAATGCATAAAGAAAAAAGAGAGGCTAACAATGAACAAGTTAAGCATCACCCTAAGAAGGTAGAACCAAGGGGCGCCTGGGTGGCTTAGCTGGCTGAGTTTCTGACTCTTGATTTTGGCTCGGGATCTCAGGGTCCTGAGATCGAGTCTGCTTGGGATTCTCTCTCTCCTTCTGCCCCTCCCCCATTCTCGCATGCTCTCGCTTTCTCTCAAATAAATAAATAAAATCTTTTTCTTAAAAAAGAAAAATCTTTTTAAGAAAAAGATTTTATTTATTTATTTTAGACAGAGAGAGAGAGACAGATCACAAGTAGGCAGAGAGGCAGGCAGAGAAAGAGGAGAAAGCAGTCTCCCTGCTGAGCAGAGAGCCCAATGTGGGGCTCGATCCCAGGACCCAGGGATCATGACCCGAGATGAAGGCAGAGGTTTTAACCCACGGAGCCACCCCTAGGTGGCTTTTTTTTAAAATCTTAAAAAAAAAAAAATAATAAGTTGGAAACAATCTCCATAGCAGAATAAAGCAAAGAAAGAAGATAGACAATAAAAAGTAGATGCCTGGTTCCCCTTGCCTCCATCCCACAGTCAGGGTCAAGCCAGCATAGGCTGGGCACGGAACAGGTGCTCAGGGAATGCACTGGTCTGTGGTCATGGCCACACAGCAATCGATGGCAGGATACCAGGGCTCTGTTCCTGGTCCTGCTCCTTCTAACCCCCACCCTCTTGAGCCCCACCCCTATCCCCACTTGGTCCACGATCTTGATTCATTCCTCCCTTGGATTTTTGGCCACCCTCTCTCTTCCTCTCAAATCTTCCAACCTCTCTCTCCTATAGTAGGAATCATCCAAATCCTCAGATCTAGAGATCCGGGATGCAGACAGAATCCAGGCAGGGCCTGCAGACACCGCGGCTTTCCCACTTTTGGGGGGGGTCCATCTGTAGGTAGGGTGCTTAAACCTTGATGCCTCAGTTTCCTCCACTGTAAAATGTAGACCATAACAGTACCCACCCACGGGCTGCCTGATGAATCACAGATCAACCCAGCAGAGTGCTCAATGTCAGCTAGGTACCAAGGAGAGGCTCAGTATTCTGGCTCTGGGCTTATTAAGGGAAGGGGAGACTCAGTACCTAGGAGTCTGGAAATCATTGACTAAACCAAAGACTTCGTCCCTCTTCACTTCATATTCTGGAAGGAAACTGACCCTGGTCCCTCATGATAGTCAGAGCATGGTCATTCCTTTGTTATTGTTGCGTACTGGGTCTCAACTATTAGACAGTTATTTACAGAGCAGCTACTGTGCGCCAGGCCCTTGTTCCGGGCACACGGGGGTGGGGGTGGGGTGCCGGGGGGGGGTGGTGGAGAAGAGAAGGAAACAGAAATCCTCGCCTTTGCGGGGCTGACATCCTAATTGGAGACAGGGACAGTAAAAATAGAGTGAGTTCCAAGGTGGCAAGTGTTATGGGAAAACGAATGTAACAAGTTAAGAGGACTGGGAGTGGAAGGAAGTGGGGGTTCTGATCTTAATTGAGGGGTCAGGATGGCGTCACGGGGCAGGTGACAAGCCAAGTCTTTCAGAAAACTTGCGGTTTTAGGAATCATATGGCAGTGGCAGAGCTGCTAGAAATACCCCCATTAGAAATGGTAAAAATATCATGTTGTATGAGTAAGCTTCGGACAAGCACAGGATGGAAACACATGAAAGATTTTAAGGAAAGGCAAAATGACTTGGAAAGCGGACACATTTTCTAAGACAGACAAATAGAGGAACGGGGGCGGGGGGGGGGGGGAGAGTGTCACATGACCTCAGGGGACCCAGCTGTGACATACCGGCACAGGGATGAGTGAGAGGCTGGCCAACTCTCCCCCAAACCAAGAGGTTTTCAGATGATTCACCGAGTGCTGAAGACAAAGTGTTAAAGACCCCTGAAGTTAATGATGCAACGAGAAGCCGGCAAAGCTAGCATAAGGGGCTGCAAATCAATCAGAAAGAGAAAACCCAAACCCGAAAAATGGAAAAATGAGTCCAGATGCCACCTGCGTTGCAAAGACAACGAGCTCCCCAAGGGCAGGGTGTCAGTCTGCATACAGCAGGCGCTGTAACAACATTGCAGACCACTCGAGGAATACACCCCCCTTTTCCAGAAGAGGAAACTGAGGTCCAGAGGGTTAAATGACTTGCCTAGAGTCACATAGCAAGCATGCAACGGAGCCAGGATTCAAATATGGGAGTTCTGGTCCCAAAGCACATGCTCCAGGGTTTTTTCTTAAGAAAATAAAAATCATAAAAAGACCTCAGACACACTGAGAGTTTTGTAGGCACTACACATTTTACAAGTGCTACCTCATCAACTCTTTACAACCGCCCCATGGTTGGAAAGCAGCCCCATTTTGCACAAGAGAACTCCAGGGCCAGAGAGGGAACACAGCTTGGCCAAGGACACACAGCAGCAGAAGTAGGGATCAGAACCTGAGCCTATCTGAGGCCAGTGCTTTTAACCATAAGCTTTCCTATCACCGCCAGAGAATTTCTGTGATAAACTCAGGAAGCATCACAACAAATGAACCAAAGTGTTTCAAGATGAATTACAAAGTTGCCCAAGTGCCCAGGGAGACTGGAATAACCAAAAAGGTTGGAGGGAGAAAATACACAGTTGTCAGAAATATTTCCTATTCACTGAAATACCTGGAGTTGGGCCAGGCTGGGCATTGACAAGTGAATTATTTATATCTGGCTGGGGATCAGAATGGAGATGGGGACGGGGACAGATTGAGTTTCTGAGCACCCCGTTGGGGAGTCACCCTTGGACTTGGAACCCCACGGGTAGAGGGTGGGAAACAAGAAAAAGCAGATATGGAGGCAGACTGCGGGAGAAGGAAAAGGAGGGAGCCTGGCTGATGTTTCCCTCACTGGTGGTCCCTGTCTTCTGCGTTCTCTCTCAAGTCTGTTTCCCACTCTGTTAAAAAAAAATGACAATTTGTGTGTATTAAGCACTTACTCCAAGAACTTTACGTGCTTACCTCCCTAAACCCTCTAACATTCCCGGGGTTACTGAGCCCATTTTATAGAAAAGGAGAGGCCCAAAGACTTGCCCAAGGTCACACGACAATGGCAGGGCTAAAATTCCAACTGAAGACTGCTTCTGTTCTGGAGTCACTGCCCTTCTCGTAACACTGTATTTCAGTACAAGGAGCGGGGACAAAAATCACAGTGGTGAAAGCAGATTCTGGGCTGCTATGCCTAGGTTGGAATCCTGAATCTACCACTTAATGCTGGATGACCCTGGGAAAGTTGTTTAAATTCTCTGGGGCTCTGCTTCCTTTGGGTAGAATGGAGATAACCCCACCTACACCTTAGGGGTGTTGTCAGAATTAAATGAGTTAACATGCTGGCAGAGTTAAGAAAAGGGCCAGGCACTTCCCAAAGAGTAAGTGTTAGCTGTAATCCACTGTGGGGAGCCCCTGCCTGCTACTTAGCTGGGGTGTGCCTAGATCAGTAGCAGGTTTTCGAGAGAGAAAACTGCCTCTGGGGTTGGACTGATAAGAAGCGAATCCATTAGCACCTGTGACCCAGTCACATTCCTGGGATGGGGAACTTCCCACCGACAGCTCCAAGACCTACCACGGACTTACTGCAAGGGAGGGTAACAACGTTCAGGAGCCTCCCCTCTTCTCAGTGGCAAGCTGTTCCCACAACACAGATAAGGGCACTAAGTTTCTGAGAAGGGAAACTTGCTCAGGTCACAAAAAAGAGACAGATTAATTGATCTGAACGCTGGACTGCCAAAACACAGAGAACGCACTACACTTTTCGAGATCCTACTAGAGAAATGAGAGTGCAAAAGGTTCTCTCTAAGGCCCCTTCTGGCCATCTTATCCTACAGTTCTGTGACTGTCCAGTTTCTCAGGAGTCTCTGGCTGGTCTAGGCACAAACTCTTTCTCACCCAGGCGCCTAAAGCCACGCTCCCCACCCCACCCTCAGTACGGCAGCCTAACCAACACACCACTCTACCACTGATTTCTCTCTCCCACCACCTCAGCTTGCCCTCCTGCCCCCAATATGATCTGGAGGCCCTAACCCACTGCATCCACAACTGATCTCCCCTTCGGAGCCTACAGACCCCTTCATTCATCTAGTCCTGACCCCCATTCCTTTCCGCATCCCCCAGGCTACCCGCCCCGAAATTGCTCCCTTCAGGGCCTCTGCCGGGACGCCTAGCCCGTTCTCCAACTCAGGACTCCCTTCCCCAGCTCTGAGTTCTCTTATAATCAATCCCAAAGCTCGACTCTCCACCTCCAAGACCCCTCCCCAGCCCCCATTCTTGTACTACTCCCTCCGGCTCCCATTCCTCCCGAACCCCTCCCCAAAGCGATCTCTCGTCGTCCAGCCCCTATTTTAGCCCCAGCCTCATCCTTCTCGCCACCCGGTCCCGAACCCCTGCCCCAGCTTTCAAGAGCCCCCAGCCCCGACTCGGGGTTCTCACCATCTCCCCGCGCCGCAGCTCTCTCGGCTACGCGGGTTTCCCCCACTCGCTCCTCTCCAGCCTCCCCTTCCGGGTTCCCGCCCCGAAGCCTGCTGGGAATTGGAGTCCGAGCGGCCACGGACTACACCTCCCAGAAGGCAGCGTGATCACGCTTGAGGTGGGGAAAAGGAGCAAGCTGGGCGGGGTGAGGACAAGAACGACTCTAATTCCCAAGAGGCAGAGAGGGCTCTTTGCAGCGCAGGCGCAGAGAGCGCCGCGGCCAGGAGCACTGGGAGATGGAGTCCAGGCTCCTCCATTTTGGCCCGGGGCCCTTGGAAAGAGACTGAGCAAATTGCAAAGAGACGTTTGTGAGAGGTGCAGAGTTGGGAAGGAGCAAGTTTATCGATTTCCGTATGCTCATTAACATAAAAATTAACAGTACCTTGTACTTTCTCAAACATTTTTCCATATCTCTTCCCCCTTTTTCTTACCATCACCTCCTCTAATTTACAAATGAGAAAATTAAGCTTAAGGAGGGAGGAAAGCCCCATGAACTAGGAACTAGTTAACATCATAGAAGCTTCGCGAGGACAGGCACCTTTGTGTATCTCATTCGAGCACCCAGAACAGTGTAAATAAGTGTTGTGTAATATTTATTACACCAGACATCCCCAGGCAACCCAAGTATTACCCCCAAACTTGTAAAAGTTAAGTCAAAAAGAGATAAAACCTCTGCTCCACAGCAACACGGCAAGAAAGTGATTTGAACTGAAGTGTGTTGGGCGTGAGGGCCTCTTTTCTCCACTAAGTTGGTAGATCGCTTTCCGTTAAGCTGTTTCCCAGTCCTCCCTCATCGGCCCTGAGAAAGAGCTTCCGAAAACAGAGCATTTGCTCTATCAAGGAACATAGATCGCCGTGAGGGGACCTGCTACTCAGGGCCAATCCCAATGGCCCTCCTCTTTGAATCTTTTCTTAACTTATGGCTCTTTAATGTAAAGACCCTGCTTCACTAGCTTCTCAAGGTCTGTGAGCCTTCCCAATCACACTGGGAAGCCCGCGGTGAAATTCCCAACTTCCAGCATGATCCTTGGCACAAGGTAGGCCCTCATTAGATATGCACTGAAGAGGGAAGGGGGAAAGAGGGCCAGAAAGGAGACTGACCAGTTCTCCTCCTGAGAACTGGCAGTTGGGGAGACCCCGCCTCCTCACTAGGATCCCCAAGCCCTGGTCAGCAGGAGCCGGTGGGGTGGGGGCGGGGCTAGGCGGGGCGTGGCCTGCTGAAAAGGCGGGCAGCTGGCTGAGTGCTGATTGGTCGGCACTTTGGCGCGCTCCAGCAAAGGCTTTGTCAGGAGGCGCGAGGACAAGCTCGTGCTGAGCTAGAAGCCAGGGCCCTTCTCCAGGCGCGCTTGCGCACGGCCACTTGCACCCTGCCGTTTCCCCTCTCCAGTCTCGCGCCCAGCACACCTTGGCGGGAACTGGTGGGGGCGTGGCCTGGCCTCAGGAGCTCACTTTTGCTCCCCTCCACAGGCCACCCGCAAGGAGCCTCATTCCAAGGGGATTCGCGCCCACCCCACGGCCGGGTGGGGAACGCAGTGGCCAGGGCCGGCCTGGGGCTCGCGCGCGCGGCCAGCCTCCCGGGACAGGCGCGAGACACTGTCTGATCAGGCTCCTGAGTGTGGAGCTGGCGTGAAACCAGAAGGGGGGCCTCACGCCATTTTGCACGTCCTGAGGCGGGTGCTGGAGGCCGTCCGGGAACCGGGCAGGGGACAGCCCGCCAGAGGGGAGCCTGGGGTCCGCTCAGGAGCAGCACTCTGTGGTCGTGGTCTCCCTCCGGGAGTTTCAGGGGGACAGGAAGGCAAGCGTGCCGGGGTGCTCAGAGCACGGCAGGCCGGGGGCAGCTAAGCTGGAGTTTGGATTTGAGGCTGGGCCTAGGTTTTGGGATCCAATCTCAAGTTTGAGACAGGGAGGGCTCTGTTTGAATAATGTTGGGGCTTTGGGGGTCACAAGCTGTGGGATCTCTGGCTTTGTATCTAGATACTAGTATTGGAATCTGAAGGTGTTGGGGTTTGTGACTGGAAGTTTTCCTGTTGGAATCTGAAGATCCTAATTTTAGGATCTGGAAGTCTTAATTTTGAATTCTGAAGTATCATTTGGGGGCCTGGGGTCTGATTTGGGAGGTTTGAAGCCTCAATATAGATTCAGGGTCCACAATCTCAGTATAGAGTATGAGGTACCAGAGTTAGGGTCTGGAGCCACAATTTGGGATTTTGAGGATTAAATTTTAGGGCCTGGAGTCCCCACATTGAGTTTGGGCCTTCAAGTTTGGGACTCACATGTGAGATCTCAACTGTAGGGTTGGGGGGGTCACAATTGGATGGTCTGAAGTGACGGTTTGAGGATCTAGAGGTCTTTGCTTTTGGATCTGAGGTCAATTTGGGAGACTGTCATTTGTTTTGGGTTTCTTTAGGGTTTGGGTTCTCTGTTAAAGTTTGTGGTCTGTGGTCTTAATGGGATTGGGAGTGGGTTGCCTTTGGAGTTCAGAAGTGGACAGTTTGGGGGTCTAGAGTATCTCAGTATTAGAGTTGAGGGTTTTTAGGTTTGGGAGGACATCCTCATTGTGGGAGTTTAAAGTCATAGTTTCGGTTTCCTAACATCGCAGTTTGAGATCTCAAACCAGTTTTCACTGATGGTCTGACATCTCACTATTAAGACCCAAGCTCTGAAGTTAAAGTTTGGGAATTTGCTGCTTTTAGTTTTAGGTGCAGATCACAACTTGGCCCAGATTTACAACTTGGTATTCATGAACTTCAGTTTAGAGAGTGGGGGTTTGAATTTGGTCTCTGGGCCCATAATTGTGGGGTGGTAGGGGACTCCAGGGATCTCTGAGTGCTCAAAGGAACAACATAGGGAAAATGAAGGCTACCCACCATGTGGCCCATTCCTCCTGGAATCTCAGAGGTCACAGTAATAATTCTTTCTTTTTCCCTCTTTGCAGATGTGGGGTTCCAGCAGACACTTGTATTCCCTTGGATGGCCCAGAGCCAGTTCCCTGGGTTCCAGTGACAGGTAAGGGCTCACCCTTGCCTATCTCCATTCCAGGCTTTGGCCACTCTGGTCGCATAATAACAATAATGTTTACTGAGCACTTACTGTTTGTCAGATTCTTTGCTAAGCTCTTTTGTTTATACAATAGCGTTTAATCCTTACACCTCCACAAGGAAGTAGGTGCGAATATTACCACCATTTTCAAGATGAGAAGATTCTGAAGTGGTTGCCAAAGATCACCTCAGAGGCTCTGCAGGCTGTGACATTTGGAGCTTTGTCAATGCCCTGCTTTCCTTTCTTCTATTCGTGCATTCATTCATCCATCAAGCAACCATCAAGTGTCAGGAATCTCCTAAGAGGGGATGTGCACAGGAGACTGAGGGTCGTATCAGATCCCCGCCCCCACCCCCAGCCTGGATAAAGAAAAGGGAGCCAGAGTTCATCTTATCCTCACTATCTTCCCGAATGACTTACTGTCCATCCAGCTCTTCATTCATTTTTTTTAAAGATTTTATTTATTTATTTGACAGAGAGAGAGACAGGGAGAGAGGGAACACAAGCAGGGGGAAGTGGGAGAGAGAGAAGCAGAGAAGCAGAAGTGGGAGAGAGAGAGAAGCTCCCCCGAGCAGGGAGCCCGACACAGGGCTCAATCCCAGGACCCCGGGATCATGACCTGAGCCAAAAGCAGATGCTTAACAACTGAGCCACCCAGGCACCCCTATTCATTCATTTATTAACTCCAAAATTAAGCATCTGCTTTGTTCAGATTCTCTACCTAGGAACTGTGCTCAGAAGGAACACCATGAATAAAATGAAGAATGCCCATCCCACTGCCCATTCCTCCTGGAATCCCTGAGGTCATCAACAGTGTTGGGGGGAGGGGTCTTCCCCCCTTTCTAGATGTGTGGGGGAGGGTTGCATCATATTAATAAAAACTCTTAGTTGCCATGAACAGAAACCTAGCTAAAACCAGCTTAGGCATAGAAGGAGATTCATTGGGTCCTTTAATCCAAAAATTCAGGGGCATCAGGGTTGGCTAGTTCCAGGTAAGGATTAAATGATGTTGCCAGGAACCTGCCTCTCTGGGCTCTGCTGTTGCCCTACATTGGCTTCCTCCTCAAGCAGGCTCTCCCTTTGTGAGGGCAAGATGGCTCCCAGCAGCTCCAAGGCAACATCCTGCCAGCCTGATAGGCACAGCAGAGAGCCTCTTTCTGGGAGCATTGATTCTAATTGGCCAAACCTGGGTAATGACCCCAATCCTGAACCAATCACTATGACTCTTCTTAGCTGGACCTTAGTTCTGTGCTGCTAGTAGAAGGGGAGGTTGAGATCAACCTCTCTGAACCTCATGGAAGGAGAGTGGGGGAGGGGTGGCCCCAAAGGAAAGTGTTCCCAGGCAAGGAGGATGACATGTCTGTCAACCAAAAGCAACAGCTTATCAAACATAGTTAGCTAATACAATACTTTGACCCCATTCTTCAACATGCCTTATCCCTAAAAAATTCTGACAAAGGACTGTCCACTTTCTATCTTTAACATTTTGTAAGTACTCTCAGTGTGCCAGGTCTTTCCAGACAAGATCTTTCCAGACAAGATCAAACTTTCTGGCCACTTCCAGTCTATCAATGGGTTAAAAACAGCTTCAGAGAAATGAAAACATGTGTCCAAAGTCACGCAGCAAATGGCAGAGCTGGGATTCTGACCCAGGTCTGCCTTATTCAAAAAGCTGGAGCTTAAGACCAACCATGAGGCCGCCTGTTGGGATTGCCCCCTGCTTTGTCGCACTTTGGGGCAGCTCTTAGTCTTAAATCTCTGCACATGTCAAAGAAAATTAGGGCCTGGGCCTTGCTTTTCCTATATCTAATATGAGAAATTTGGACAGGCTCTTCTAGCTTCTGTAAAATAGAAGAACTAGGGAGAGTTTAGGCTGATTGGCTCAGAGAAGAGGAAACTCGGGAATTAGAATCATTTGCCATTTCAAAGGCTGAAACCATCAGAAGACAAGAGCATTCATAAAATCAACAATTTTTTGTTGAACACTTACTAAGTGTTGATCATTATTCTAGGAGCTAAAGATAGAGCCAGGGCCACATATGACTTGCTTAGGCCCCAGGCAATTTTTCCTTCTTGGGCCCCTTCCTCCATTTTTTTTTTTTTTAAGCTTTGTTGGTTTGTTTGTTTCTTTTTTTTTTTTTTTTTAAGATTTTATTTATTTATTTGAGAGAAAGAGAGCACAAGTGGGGAGGAAAGGCAGAGGCAGAGGGAGAAGCAGGCTCCCAGCTGAGCAGGGAGACAAACGCAGGGCTCAGTAACCCAGGACCCTGGGATGGTGACCTGAGCTGAAGGCAGACGCTTAATCAGCTGAGCCACCCAGGAGCCCAGGCCCCATCATCCATTAAAAACATACTTTTGTGGGTTTTTTTTAAAAGATTTATTAATTTATTTGACAGACAGAGATCACAAGTAGACAGAGAGGCAGGCAGAGAGAGAGGGGGAAGCAGGCTCCCTGCTGAGCAGAGAGACTGATGGAGGGCTCGATCCCAGGACCCTGGGATCATGACCTGAGCTGAAGGCAGAGGCCTTAACCCACTGAGCCACACAGGCACCCCCAATAAAAACATACCTAAAATTATAGTCTACAACAACATCGGCATAGCTTTTAAGAGAAATTAAAACATTTTTAGGGCACCTGGCCGGCTCAGACAGTGGAGCACACAACTCTTAATATCTGGGTTGTGAGTTCGAGCCCCACGTTGGGTGTACAGCTGACTTAAAAGTGAAATCTTAAAAAAGAAAAAGAAATTAAGACATTTTCAGGAGCCCTTAAAAGAGGCACCAGACGTAGGCACTGTGCTTACTGCACGTAATGGATAAGTCAGTCTGGGATATAACCTTCAATCAAATAGACAAAAATCTCTGCTGGTGTTGATAATAAAGAAAGAAGACTTCAGATTCTGATAAAGGATGTGACCAAGAATATGCTTAGCTAGATCAGTTGGTCAGGAAAGTCCTTGCTAAGGAGGTTACATTTAAGCTCCGTGCTGAATGGCAAAGGAAAAACCAGCCATACAACAATCAGGGCAAAAGAACATTCCAGGTGGAAGGAATAGGAAAGGCCCTAAGGCAGAAAGAAACTTGGCAGTTTAGAGAAACAGAAAAAGGACATGTGTGGCTGGAGCTGGCCTGTTCCCTAAAGACCCAGAAGGCAGAGCTGGGGTTAGTGGGTGAAAATTACAGAAAAGAACTTGTCCCAAACTAGAACCATCCAGCAAGGAAAAGGGCAGTCTTGGGAGGAAGTGCCTGGCTCCCAGAGGCCCCAGGAGCACATCCCAAGTCCCACCTATTCAGGACTACTGCCCAGGAGATGCCAAGATTTTGTGATGTCTCGTGGTCACGGTTTTCCTCCCGCCAAATTTCCCCCCCTTCTGTGTTTGCACACAGAAGGCTCTCAGTGCTTTGCAAAACCCAGAGTAAACACCCAGCGACTACAGATGATACAAAATTCTTTTCCTCAGCCATGGTCAGGTTACACCTTGAGCTTAAATAGGACCGGACACTTTTTTCTTCCTTGCTTTCTGTGTTGTTTTTCACTGGGGGTTCCAGGGGTCCTTCTAGAACAGAAGGGAAGTGGTATGCAAAAAGTAAGTATGGGGCTAGACAGGAAGTTAGAGGTCAGCCTACCCCCGTTTTCCTCCAAAGATGGAACCCTAACATCCTTGTCCCTCAAAGTTATAGTTTCTACCAAGAGGTAACTGTAGACCAGAGATTTTTTTTAAAAAAGATTTTATTTATTTATTTGACAGAGAGAGATCACAAGTAGACAGAGAGGCAGGCAGAGAGAGAGGGGGAAGCAGGCTCCCTGCGGAGCAGAGAGCCCGATGCGAGACTCAATCCCAGGATCCTGAGATCATGACCTGAGCCGAAGGCAGCGGCTTAACCCACTGAGTCACCCAGGCGCCCCGAGATTATTATTTTTTTAATTCCTTCATCCAGCTGACAAATATATTCATGGTATTTTCGAGAGGTTGCATGAATGATTTCCTCCTCTACATAAAGCCCTTTTATGGCTTCCTGCTGGTCTTCAGATAAAGGAGAAAAACTCTTCTGTACTACAAGCCTTTGAGATCCTGCCTCATCTGGCCCCTATCTTCTTCAGCCTTGTCTCACCCCATAAGACTCCTTGCCTTCTGTGTACCAGACAGGGCAGCTTTAGTTCCTTTGAGTTCTCCATGCTTCCTCATGCCACAGGGCCTTTGCACATGTCCTCTCTATCCGAAATGTGCTTGTTCCATCTTCACGTGTGCATTTCCACTCATCCTTCAGAACCAGAAGGCCAGATTTACTTCCTCAGGGAAAACGCTGTAGATTAGATCAAAGCCACCTGTTTCTAGCAGCCTTCTTCTTTGTCTCCATCAGGACCAGCTCTCTGGGTGTGCAAATTCCTGCAGTTACACAGCCCTGTGTTTAGAAGAGCCCGATGCTTGGTTTAATGCCCTGATCTCATCCCCTTGAAATCCTTAATTTTTATTTTTTTTATTTTTTTTTTAAAGATTTTTTATTTCTTCATGTAACAGAGAAAGAGATCACAAGTAGGCAGAGAGGCAGGCAGAGAAAGAGGGGGGAGCAGACTCCCTGCTGTGCAGAGAGCCCGATGCGGGGCTCGATCCCAGGACCCTGAGATCATGACCTGAGCCGAAGGCAGAGGCTTAACCCACTGAGCCACCCAGGCGCCCCGAAATCCTTAATTTTTAAAAAGGGGGCCCCACATTTTCATTTGCAAGGCTCCCCTCCCCAGCAAATTATATAGCCCATTCTGGTCCTCATTGGAATTTTGTGTTTGTTTGTGTGACAATCTGATCAATGATTTTACCCCTGACGATTCTGTGAGCTCTAGAAGGGTCTGTATTTTGATTTTTATACTTTTATTCCTATCACCTAACACCATTTCCAGCCCACCATAGGTGCTCAATAAGTAATGGCTGAATGAGGGGTGCTTGGGTGGCTCAGTTGTTAAAGCATCTGCCTTTGGCTCAGGTCATGATCCCAGGGTCCTGGGATTGAGTCCTGCATTGGGCTCTCTGCTTGGCAGGAGGCCTGTTTCTCTCTCTCCCACTCCCCCTGCTTGTGTTCCCTCTCTCATTGTGCCTCTCTCTGTGTCAAATAAATAAATAAATAAATAAATTCTTTAAAAAAAATGTAGGGGCTCCTGGGTGGCTTAGTCATTGGGCATCTGCCTTCGGCTCAGGACATGATACCAAGGTCCGGGTTCGAGCCCCTTGTCAGGCTCCCTACTCAACGGGAAGCCTGCTTCTCTCTTTTCCACTGCCCCCACTTGTGCTCCCTCTTTTGCTATCTCTCTCTCTCTCTCTGTCAGATAAAATCTTTTAAAAAATCAAATCAAATAAATAAATAAAATAAGTAATTGGTGAATGAGTGAGTGAAAATGATTCTTTGAGGACTTCAGGGTTTGGTAAGGGAGATAAGTGCATCTCCCACCCTGCTCCCCCATCTCCTTGAGGGCAGTGACAGTAGTTTCCCTCTCCTTCTCTGGTGTCCATTGTAGGGGCAGCTTGTGTTTGAGTAGGAACTAAACACCTGTCTGTAATCAAGGGAGTGCTTGGGGGCGTGGTCAGGCTGGCGGTGAAAATGTGTGTTAGCTGTTCAGAGCAGGGGAGGAAGGCAAAGGAGGTCCGTCACCAGAGGCTTCCTGGGGCAGGTGGCAATTGTACTGAACCCTGAGGGGAGGCAAGACAAGGATTGGTGGAGAGGGGGGTGTCCAGGCATTCCCAAAGGAGTTGTGTGAGTCGTGACAATGATGCAGAATCTGGGAGAGAGACTCCAATGTCTTTGTGTCCCCATCTGCCAAAAGAGAGAGGCGGAGGTTTATGCGTGTGCAAGAGTATATTATGCATTAGAAATGCAGGGATTCGATCCTGGAATTTCTGTGTCCACCCAGCAGTCAGCTTCTGTCGTGCCCTCATTTATTTATTTATAAAATAAGCAGTGAGTTCCCACGGTATGCCAGACCCTGTCTGGATGCTAGAGACACAGTGTCCGCCCGTCCTGTCCACCACCCCCAGCTCTCAGCTCCGAGCAGAGCTTCAGAGAAATGCATGAGCAAGGGGCTGAGGGCCCTTAGCCGAGGTACCTCCCCTGTCCTGTAAGGGTTTAGACCAGAATGGTCAGCCGGACCAGGGCCTGAGGGCCATTATAAGCCGGGTTAAGGGTTTCAACTTGGTCCTTAATAACGGGATGCCGTCAAGAGGTTTGAAGCACTTACTAGACAACTAGGGGACCAGGCTCTGTGCTGGGCCTCTCACACACACTGGTGTATTCAGTCCTACCAATAAACCTTTGAGCCTCAATGAATATCCTCATTCCCATTGCCCAGATGAGAAAACTGTGGCCAGATCCGTGTTGCAGAAAGCTCACCCTGATGCTTGTAGACAGGATGGACTGGAGAAGGCCCCGGGGCGGGGTGGGGGTGGGGGCACTGGGAAGGCAAGGGGAACATCCACACGTGGACTGGGGCAGGGTCTAGGGCTGGATAGAAGGGACTGGAAGGAGAATGAGAAAGATCTGATGGGACCTACAATGCCCAGGATTCTGTCTGGGGGGTGTGGGGTGGGGAGCCTCTCAGAGATGGGGAACACAGAGATGGGTGGTTTGGGGGTCAGGTGCCAACATCCTAACCAACACCAGCTCTTGGCCCCAAACAGGAGGCAGAGGAAGAATCACACCAGCAAACTCCATGAGTTGGCATTGCTGTTGCCTGTGGCCCTGAAGACGGGCACCAAGAAGCTCACCAAGGTATGGGGTTGCAGGGAGAGGAGGCAGATGTGGGAGGCAGAAATGAAAATCTCAGTAACCTTCCCTTGTCCTGGGGCCCCCACACAAACCCTTGCAGTGAAAACACCGAGATGGGCACAGTCCTGCCTTGCGTGGGCCTTTCTGTGATCCCATCACAAGAAGCCTGGGGGATCCTTTCTTGCAAAGGGGGCAGGGGTAGTTGGGTGGGGGGAAATGGGCAAGGATCCAGGTAAAGATCATCACTTTGGTGAATCAAACAACCCTTGGTTCAAGCCCATCATCCCCGAAATAGCAGGACTCTGGGCAGGGCTCTCAGCCTCTCGGCCTCTCAGGCATCCCATTTCTCAGCTGTTATCCGAGAAAAAATAACGTCTGCTACCCAGAGATATTGAGAGGCTCAAATGACACACTAGCCATGACAGTCCTCGAGGAAATGTCACTTCCCTCCCTGAGTCCCTTGTCCTGTGTCCTGGGGCATCTCCACGAGGTAGCAAGAGCTAAATCTGTTCTTCCCGTCCCCAGGGGACACAGGCTGAGCTGCCACCTCAAACCCGCCAGTGGCAACCACTTATTAAGGGACTCAGAGATCTTGAAGGCGCTGTTTTCTTGCTGTAGTTCCTCTCATTCCCTCACGTATCCACTCATTCATCAGCCAGTTCTGGAAAGATGGCTGGGTGGCAGAAACTGTTCTGGTTACAATGAGGGGAGGCAAAGGAGCCTGAGCCCCACACCCTCTGGGAACTCGGAATGTGGTCAGGACAATAAAGATTCCAACACAGGAATGACCGACCCCCAGCTAGAACGTGCTACTTGCCTTCCAAGAGGCTCAGAAGAGTGGGTGTTTGGGGCAAGATCCAGACCTTTGGGTGCCAGATCCTAACACTCACCTCCTTGGGGCCTCCCACCTTCCATCGATCACCAGGTCACGTTAATTCTCCCTCCTAAGCACCTCGTGGCCGTCGACGCTGTGTCCTACCTTCCTGTGGCCTCTCTAGCAAAGGGCCACAAACCCAGTAGCTTGAAACAATGTGAATTTATTCGCACACGGGATGAAGGGCCTCAGTCCAAAATTGGCCACAGGGTCCTTCTCGGAGGCTCCCAGGGAGACTCTGTCTCCTTTCCCTTTGCCAACTTCCAGAAGCGACTGTGTTCTTCAGCCCACGGCCTCTTCAAGGCCAGCAGTGGAGCACCTTCCAGGCTCTCTCCATCCTCACCTTGCCTTCTCTGCCTTCGATCCTCCTGCCTTCCACTTGTAAGGACCCCTGGGACCCCAGTGGGCCACTCAGTTAATCAGGACCCTCACTCAGTCACACCTGCTGAGTCCCCTTTGACATATTTGGCAACATGTTCGCAGGCCCCCTCTGTCCTCAAACATCTGTGTATGTAGTGTGCATAGATACTGAGATCCACTCCTGGGAGGTGGGAGCGCAGAGATGTCTGAGGGACAGTCCCAGCCCCGAAGGAGTGACAGTAGAGTCTGGCGATGGGTGACATTTCATGCATGACCACATGACGACATCTCCTGGAATTCTCCCCAGGCCTCAGGCTGCTTTGTGACCATTGATCCTCTGAAGTCTTAAGGACCTCTCCCCCACCCTTCATCCTTCCTTGGGTTCAGTCTAGGTCTCCTGCTCCAGGGACAACGTGCGTCCCTGCCAGTCCCCAGACTCCCCCTCAACACACCTGCCTGAAGGGTGTCACCACGACTTGTCACAGGGCTGGGTGATGTTTTCCGCCTGACGTTCCATGAATGAACTGAGCTGTTACGTATTGCCTTTCCTGTGTTTGAGATTTGGAGTGCGGCTTAGGTCTGGGGCATCCTTCTTCGCAGTCCTGACTCACGAAGTGCCTCCTGGCCCGTGTGGTCCTGTGGCTTCTCTCTCTGACTCCACAGCGAGGAGAGGGGTCCTGCTGCCCAGGAGGACACAGCTGGTTCGGATCTGTCCCCCTCCAAAGGCCCACATCCTCAGCTGCTTGGTCACTGAGCATTCAACAGGGGTTCGTCGAATGGATGAATGAATGAGTGAGTGAATGAATGAATTGCCTCAGCTCAGACAGTTGTAGGACCTGTCGATCTTGCCTTCAGAAGGTCTCTAGGATCTGAACCTCTGGCATAGCCCCCAAGCTAACCTTCCCGAACCTTCGGTTTTGGACTCTGAGATGATGCCCAACGGCCTTCTGCATAAAACCTTTATGCTCCTGGGCACCTGGGTGGCTCAGTGGGTTAAAGCCTCTGCCTTCGGCTCAGGTCATGATCCCGGGGTCCTGGGATCGAGTCCCGAGTTGGGCTCTCTGCTCAGCAGGGAGCCTGCTTCCTCCTCTCTCTGCCTGCCTCTGCCTACTTGTGATCTCTGTCTGTCAAATAAATAAATAAAATCTTAATTAAAAAAAGATTAAAAAACCCCGACCTTTACGATCCTACTAATCACATTTCAAATTACTTGACAGTTTATGAACACTCAGTGCAGTGAGTGCCGAACGCGGGCCAAGCCTGGGGTTAGAGATAAAAGATTTGCTCTTGCGAACACACCATCCAGTTCTCCAAGTTAGAAAAGGGCCTCATTTAGTCCTTTGAGAACCTTGAAAGCGCTGTCATTCGATCATCGACAAAGTATTAGGAAACTAGCGTACCAGGACCTGTGTTGGGCGATTTCACACACGCTCCTTTATTCTGTCCTAAGGATAATCCGATGAGCCTCACTGAATGACCTCACTCCCATTGCCCAGATGAGAAAACGGAGGCTCAAAGAAGTAAAACAGCCTGCTCCCGATACACAGGCAGGAAGTGGCGGGGTGGTCCAGGTCCAGGTCCTTCCAAAGTCTCCTGATTGTGTCACATTTCTTAGTTAGATTATAGCTCCCTTCCATGGATCAGGTCACATCACTTCAGCGACCCTTGGGACTCTAGTTTATGGAACAGTTTCACACAAGCCCCTTTGTGGGACCATGTTTCCTGACCTAGAGTTCGGAGGATTACTGCTAACCGTTTTATTGGTGTTCTAGGGATTTAGTCCAATCCAAGAAATACTGGTGCTCTTGTCTTCCCTTACCTCTTCATCAGGCTAATTCCTGTCATTCTTTCTCTCTCTCTCTCTCTCTCTCTCTCTCTCTCTCTCTCTTTTTTTTAAGATTTTAGTTATTTATTTGACAGACAGAGATCACAAGCAGGCAGAGAGGCAGGCGGAGAGAGAGAAGAAAGCAGGCTCCCTGCTGAGCAGAGAGCCCGATGTGGGGCTCGATCCCAGGACCTGAGCCAAAGGCAGAGGCTTCAACCCACTGAGCCACCCAGGCGCTCCTAATTCCTGTCATTCTTCAGGTCTCTGCCTAAATGCTGGAGGCCTGGGGGCCCCTGGGTGGCGCAGTCGGTTAAGCGTCCAACTCTTGGTTTCAGCTCAGGTCTGATCTCAGGGTGGTGAGATCGAGCCGCAGGTTGGGCTCCAGGCTCAGCGGAGGGTCTGCTTGGATTCTCCCTCTCTCCCTCTGCCCCTTCCCCATCTCTAAAATAAATAAATCTTTAAACACAATAAATTCTGGGCACCTTGGTGACTCAGTCGGTTAAGCAGCTGCCTCTGGCTCAGCGCATGATCCTAGGGTTCTGGAATCGAGCCCCCACATCAGGCTTCCTGCTCAGCAAGGAGTCTGCTTGTCTCTCTCTCTCTGCTGGTCCCCCCATTGTGCTCTTTCTCTCCCTCAAATAAATAAAATCTTTATTAAAAAAAATGCTGGAGGTCTTTCCAGACACTCAAGTCCAATTTCCGAAACTCTTGTTACTTTCTTATTCATAATGTTGGCCGCACCATTGATAATTCTATATGACTTATGAGTTTATTAAGGGCCACTGTCCTCACTAGATTAAAAATTCCATGAAGGTAAACAAAGGTATGTCTTGTTCACCCCTATGTCCCTGGCCCTCAGTGGGTAGAAGTCTCATTTAGCTTTGTGTCTGCGATATGGACCTGGTACTTGGCAGCCTGCTGGGCAGAAGGCATTGTGCTGCATGCCGCGGAGATCATTCTTCAGCGATCAGGGGCTAAACTACCTCTTGACTGTAGGAGCCCGAGATACAGCAATCACTTAGCCACAGGCTCTACTCTCAAACTAGTTCAAGGTCAATGAGAAAGAATAGCTCATGAATAGGTCATTAGGCCAGGACATTGCAAGGGTGCTGAGGATGGACATCTGACTCAGGGAGGTGGGAAAGCTTCTGGAAGGGGAGACCACTGGGCTAAGGCTCAGGGGAGGAGAAGCTAGTGTGGGAGTCTGTAGAGGGAAGAGGATGGCTTTGCAGATAGCGAATACAGCATGTGCAAAGGGCCAGGGGTGGGAAGCCAGTGTGTGTTGAAAAACTAGGCCAGGAGGCAGGCAGACCTGAGTTCAGATCTTAGCTCCGCCACTTCTTCTCTAACCTTAGCAAGTCACGCTAGCACTCCAAGCCTTGGTTTCTTTAGCTGCAACAGACTTCTTCCTGAGCTGCAGCAAGGTCTAAACAGACTAGGAATATCTCTGCCCCTGGAAGGATTATCAGGCTGAAGAACAGGCTCTTGCAGCCTTTCTGTCTCTGGTCCCCCACAGCCTCGCATGGTCTTGGGCCCCCATTCCTGTGCTCAGCCCTGTCTTTCTTTTGGGGGCAGAAGGAGATTCTGCTGCATGTCCTGCATTACATCCAGCACCTCCAGAGAAGCATTGATGTGGCCAAGACCTTGCTCAAATTCCACACCACCAATGGGGAAGGTGGACTCCGGGGTAAGTAAATTCAGTTACCATTCCTAGGGTCTGCTCTCCACCAAGGGAGAGCCATCACGGACACCAAGTGACATCGATGAGCCCCAGTCCTGGGGATCTCAGAGCCTGGTAGAGCGGACAGAGTCAGAGAGACGGGCCTGACGCTGTTAACTCCGAGCAGGGTGTCTGGGGCCTTGTGATGGGCCAGGGCAGACTGTAGCCCGAGGGAGCCCCGGCAGGCAGGAGGCGCCGCGAGCAGGAGTGCGCCAGCACGGGAAGACGCGCGTGGAATGTCTAGGGCAGGCCTGCAGCCCGTGTGCATGGAGGAACCACGTAACATCAGCTCGACGTGCGCAGGCTCGCAAACCAGATCCTGACGCAGATGCGTGTCTTAAGACCTTAACCTCCCCATGCCTTAGTTTGCTCAACTGCACAATGAAACCGATACTAGTACGCTTGACCCTGGAAGAACACAGGCTTGAGCTGCATGGGCCCAAGTTACACACGGTGGTTCTTAGATAAATCCAGTACAGTCCTGTAAATGTCTTTTCTCTTCCTTATGCTTTCAACCCTTGCTTTTCTCTAGCTTGACTGTAAGAATACAGTATATAACACAGGATATCCAAAATACAGGCTAATCGCCCGTTTGTGTTATTTGTAAGGATTCTCGTCAACAGTAGCCTATTCATTGTTAAGTTTTTAAAGGGTCGGAATTAGATGTGGATTTTCCACAGCGCAGGTCTTGGCTAAGGAGGGAGATGAAGATGAGAATTCCCAAAGGACTTTAAAAAGCCGGGGAAAGCTATGATCAGGTATTTTTTAAGAAAGAGATGCCTGACGTCTAGTGAGTGGAATTGGTTATTAAGGGAGAAACTGGAGTCAGGGAGGTCAGTGGGGAGGTCAGTTAGGAGGGATCGGGACCGGAGACAGGCCGGTCTCACATGGAGGGTGAGGCTCGGGACAGAAGAGGTACTTTTGGGTGACATTGAGGACGGAGAACTGAGAGGCCTGATGGAGAGGCCCCTGGGTGAGCCAGGATGGACCGTGGAGCCCTCGCTGCCCTGGGGACGGTAGGAGGAGGAATTGGTTTGGGATGGGGATGATGGCGGGGAAAGCATTTGGGAAAGCTTTGAGTCTGTCTTCCTTCTTGGCGGACCCCAGATGGCCCTGGGAGAACCTGGGTTTTCACCAGGGAGCCTCTGCCGCCTGGCGATGTGACCTCAGACCATCCCAGGCTCCTCCGGGAGCTCAGTTGCCACATCTGTAAAGTCAGCCTGCGGACAATGGCCGCCCCCTTAGCCCTCTGCCCACGATTGGGAAGTGCAAGCATCTGACCTGACTTTTCCTCCCTGTGCAGGGCTGGGTCGGAACTGGGGCTCAGGCCCTGCACGGCAGAGACATTCCACCCCCTCGAGCTCCCCGCATTCTCGCAAGTCCCGTCTTCAGGGAGCCTGTCGGAAACCCCGCAAGAAGAAACCCGCTGGATTGTCAGGTATGAGCGAGGCGGAACAGGAAGCCAAGTCCCGTGGGAGCGAAGTTCCTTCTCCAGAGCCATTCTCACTCCAGGGCAGCCCAGGCAGCTACCCAGAGCCCCTGACCATGCTTTACAGTGAGACTTACTTTGTCCGACGTCCCGGGCCTTGGTCCCTCTCTCCCTAGCCCTGAGGACTGGCATGGTTGCTCTCCTTCTCTGAGCCTCAGCGTCCGGGGGCTGGACCACAGGCTGGTGTTCAGGATCGAGAGCCTGCGCGCATTCCCTTGTGGCAACGCTGAGCGGAGAGGCACACAGGGCTCCGTAAGGGGAAGCTGCTGTTACCATTTATTGTCAGCAGTCCCGGGCCAGAGCATCAGGGAGCACGGGCTGATGAAAAGGCCCAAGTGTGGACAGCAAGCATCCCCAGGCCAGCCTCAGCCCTGCTGCGAACTCGCCACGTGTCCCTTCGCTTCTGCAGGCCTCAGTTGCCCCATCTTTAAAATGGGAGTTACACCTAATCAGTGGCTGCGTCCTGGCTGCGTACCTCTTGAATCATCCAGGGGACTGTAAAAAATGCCTATGCCTGAGCCTCACACCCAGAAAGTCACGTTCTAGGGGTCTGGGGTGCAACCTGGGCATCAGTATGTTTCCCAGAGCTATCCAGATGACTCGAACGTGTGGGCAGGGGCAGGGAGCGTCGGCTGAGGTGATCTCTTGCTGAGGATCCGGGCTTACCGGGGAAGGGCTGGTGAGCGACCAGGCCCGGCGGGGCCGGAGCAAAGAGGCCCTCCTCCCCAGCCAGGCGCTGGCCCCTCTGACGCTCGTCTCTCTGCTCCCCCAGAAGGCCAGAGCCGGGCCCAGAACCCGCGCCGCTGTCTGGATCTGGACAAGCTCAAGAAGTGGGTGGCCCTGTCTCCAGAGCAGCAAGGAAGGAACACGGGGGGGACTGTCACCCCTTCAAGACATGCCAGCTCCTGCTGTCACCCCAAAGTTGCATCATCGCTGCCTCAAGGTGACAGGAAGGGAGGACGGTCCCGGCTGACGCTGCTGGACATGGCTGAGAACAGCAGCCACTGTGACTGCTCAGGTCGCTGTCCTCCCTCGCCGTTAACTTGGTCCCTTCTACACTCCTTAGCAGGCACCCACAGCATCCCGAACCCGGGCCCAGTGGCTGGGGCCTCCGCCGTAGGCAAAAGGGACACTGTCTCGGGCCTCCCCATCGTCGCCGTCCTCCTTTTAGGTCCCGTTGTGGGTGGCAGGGTGCTGTAGCGTCATCGTGGCTCTGGTGCAAGGCTGTGGGTCACAGAACCGGGGCAAGACAGGCGATGCCTCCTGTGACTCCCGTCCCTGGGCCACCTTGAAAAGGTGTGGTGACGCACCCAGTAGAGCGCCGAGTGAGATGGGGGTAGCTGGCGGGTGAGGGAGGCCCTGAGCCATCCTGCCCCCATCTGTTCATCTGGTCTCTGCTTCCCCAGCATCTCGGGGCGAGGCCATGTGCCAGTGCTGCTGCCACAGTCCAGTGAAGGAGCACAGAGAGACCCAGACTTCACGGTCGCCCAGGAGGCCTTGGGGGCCCGAGGAAGCACCCGCCCTACCTGGAAAGGGAGGGCTTTTCGGCTCTTCCGCTAATTGTGTGACCTTGGGGGAGTTATTTGGTATCTCAGGGTCTCAGTTTGCTTAACTGTAAAATGGACATAATCATGGTACCCTCTGCCCAAGGGCTACCACTGACTCGTATACAAACAGCCTCGAACCGTGCTGGCAGGGCGAGCTCCCCATACTTGTTTGCTCTTATTGGCTTCCTCGACAGTATTCAGGATTTGAGCTCCCTGACAGCTTCTGAGAGGGATGTGGGGTTCCAGAACCAATGGGGTCATTCAGGGCACCCCATAGTCTCATGCAGAGGCCCCGCAGCCCAAGGTCTTACGAGGATGTGGGAGGGAGAGGCCATGGCAGACTGGGACTCCTCTCCATCCAGGTATTGGGATTCATTCCAGCCGCAGGAGTAAGCCTCCTGACTTGCCCTCCCTTCCCCCCAAGGTTGCTGTTGCCAAGTCAGTGCCCAGGGTGATGGGCTCTACCAAGCCTTCAAGGCCCAGCAAGGGGCTGAGCGGATCCACTTTCTCAACAGGACCCAGCCCTGTCCCAGGTAAGGGAACCCCAAGGGCTCTGAGTGGGGGAGGCTGGGGGGGTCCAGTCTGGCATGGCTGGGGGGGGGGGCGGGGTGGTAAGAAATGAGGCTGATTGACATCGGCACCGGTGTCTATGGAGAGGGCACCACGGGACCAGCAGAGCCTAGCTTTGGGGCTGCTGGCCCAGGGCTGCGGCACCCCCTACTGGCCTCCCTGCCTCCCGTCTCACCCTTCCAGCTCATCCTCCCTAGCTGCCAGAGTGTCTTTTCTAGCCCCCGACCTCGGTCACGTCAGTTCATGGCTTTCAGGTCTCCCTTCGTGCCCATGGGACAGAGCCCCCGTACCTCAGTCGGCACCTGAGAGCTTCTCTGGCCCTGACTCATCTTGACAGCCCCCTCCCCTGCCCCACCCCCACAAACCTGACCTGAAACACCACCATAGCTTCGCCGCTCCCCGGGAGCCTTGGCCTTGTGCCCTCCGGAATTTTCACCACCCCCATCCTTGCCACCCCATCCAGGTGGCAAGCCTGTCTCCCTCGTCCACCAAGAAGACTGCCACCCTTCAGGCTGAGCTCAGTGTGGTCCTCCTGGAACACGGCCCGTCACAGCCCTGCACCCCCCCAGCCCTTGCCTCTCCTCCCCAGCCCGAACCCCCTTGAGGGCAGGCGTCTCAGCTGAGCTTTCCACCGCACCACCACCCCCAGCACCCCTCTCTCAGCAGCCAGCACAGAGCGACCCCAGCAGGTCACACCAAGACACGCTGGGGGTAACAGCTGGGCCTGGGGCCCTAGAGCAGTTCCTGGCCCAGGCCTCCCGATCTGCCTCTCGAATTCCATCTCTCACAGGCAGAAGCTGGTGTTCTATGATTCCAGCGAGGATCTGGACAAGGAGTCCCCAGATGCTGACCCTTGGCTTCCTGCCTGGACCCCGGAGGGCAGCCCCCCTGGTGACTGAAATTCCTTGTCTCGTCCTTGTAGGCTGGTGTGGGGCCTTTCCTGCTTACTTCCCTCTGAGCAGCCCTGTGGTGGGAGGAAAGCAAGACAGGGACTCGAGGTGTGCCTTGCACAGGGCTGTGTGAGCCGCAGTCGCCGCCGCAGACGGTGCTGGCCAACCATCAGTCCTTCTGTGGAGCCCAGACGCTGCCTCAGAATCTTTTTTAACACAGAGCTCCAGGGAGCTATAGTCAGTCTGTCAGATGTAGCAGAGCAGACATTGATTTTTCTGTCTTCAGTCGTCCTTGACGTGACGCCAGGCATCGTGTCTCTTCTTTTCCTTTACAAAGCCCTCAAAATGAGTGGTCCATAGAGTGACCCTTCTGCCGCATCTAACACCATCTCAACGCTGGCCACTGCGCTGCTGGGAGAGATAGTCATTTTTGACACATCCTCAAGACTGATGCTTCCTTTTCAGGGAGCCCGCTGGCCTTGGGGCCTCCCCAAATCAACAGCTGCACCATGTCAGGCCACCCGAGTGCGATCCTAGGGCTCAGCCCCTCCCTCTTCAGCTCCCCGGGAAAGCTGCTTCCAGAGCAGATCCTGGGGGATGGCACGGAGTTCCTGACCCAAGGTGAGCTCCTGGGGCGGGACCTGATGCTTGGTCCATTCAGGAAACATATGGCGATACCCACCAAGTATGCCGCCCTGGACTCAGCTGTCCTGGGTGCCCTGGGGTGGGCGGAGGCAGCCCCAGGCCAGAACCATGAGGGGGAGGCTCCTGGAGTCCATGTCAGGGACCCACCCCCTCTGCTCAGTGTGGAGGTGCCCCAGGGGCACTGGCTCATGACCCAAATTTGGTCCTGGGACAGGAGATCCCAAAGCAGAGACCTGGAGAAGGGCACTGAGGCCACCTGGGCCAGCGGGAGGGAGGACTTTCTGCTCCAGCCACTGCCCGCTCTCCCTCCCCGACAGCTCTCTTCGAGGACGTTTTCCTGGACCCCGAGTCTTCGCCTACTGGTGGCGTGCTTGAGGGACTCCAGGACGAGGTAGGCAGCCGGTCCGCCCTTCATTCCACACGCACTGCTTTCCTACTTCATGGACTCCCCTGTCCCAGCGAGCGGGCGGCCGCCTCCCCCCGCCTGCTCACTGTCCGTCTGCTCGTCCGCTCGTCCTTCCAGGCACTCACCTTCCATCTCTGTCCTCATCTGCCCGCCCTTGGAGCCCTCACTACCGGCCACTGGGGGCCGCACTCTGTGCTGGGCATTTGGAATGAACTAGACCCCAAGGATAAGAGCTAAAAGCTGCCGGGCACCCAGAAAAGACCCCACGTCAATTTCCAGCTGTGCTGTCAGGCAAGGTTTCTGGTGACCCCAGTCGACCGACAAGGAAACTGAAAACAGCAGAATGAGCCCAGAAATGCTCAGTGGCAAAGAGCCTCACTCCCAGGGCTTACCTGTCGCCGCCGCCCTCCCCCCGGGGGGCTCACCACCCAGCAGACCAAGGGGCAGCCCCCAGCTCGGGTCCCACACGAATGGGCCTCCACCGGCTCCTCCAACCAGGGCCTGAATCTGTGGCAGAAACAAAAATAGCCCCTCTCGGCAGAGCTCTGAGGAGGTACTGGGCAGGGTGCTGGGTGCTCCTCTGCCCCATGAGGCATGTGGCGTGACCCCCGCACTCTAGGTGAACTTGGTGCTCAGAGAAGTTGTCACTTGACGGGGACGTCACGGCTGCTGACCCAATAATATTAAGAGCTACCGGCTCGGAACAGGGAGGAGGGCAGTGAGCCCCTGAGCCCCAGCCAACGCCCCCCTGCCCCCGCCCACCCACTCTGGGGACCTGGGGACACTTGCATGGACATCCAGGGACTGTTTGGACGAGGTTGTCTTAAATTCGAGCTCTGGTGACCGGTGAGTGGGGACATGAAGGGACGCTGTGGTTTCCCCTCACGTCTCTCGTCTTTCCCCTTCACCCACCAGGAGATGCCCCCAGCGCCGCCCGAAGACCCCGCTGACTCCCACAGCCTGTGCCAGTCCTCCGTGTCACTGGACCACTGCTACCTGTCGCTGAGCGAGAACAGCAAGGCGCCGTCCGGCTCCAGCTCCAGCTGGGAGGGCTCAGAGGCCGAGTCGGTGTGGAGGCGGCAGGAGGTGAGGGCAGGACAGCTGGCGGCCAGGTGGGTCCCCCACCTCCTGTGGGCGCTCACCTCCCCAACCCCCACAACCCCTACGCAGGACGCTCAGGCCAACCCCAAGGGCCCGCTGTCCTCCAGCGACGAGGACGGGGACTACACGTGGACCCCCACGCGGCGGGCCGCCAGCCTGCCCGCAGCTGGGAGGAAGGTCAGGAAGGGCCCCGCGAAGCTCAAGGAAAACAAGAAAGCCTCCTGCCCGACCCAGACGAAGAAAAAGTGCGTCAACGGCTTTATCATGTTCTGCAGGATGAACCGGAAGCAGTATATCCGGTGGGTGGGGGTCCCTCTGGGCCCTGGGTGGGGCCCGACCTTCACTGTCACCGCCACCGCCCCCACCAAGAGCTCGGTGCCCCTGCTGTCTGACACACTGACTCTCCCCACCCCCCGGCCTCCCTGCCCACCAGCATCTTACCTGGTCCCTTTGCATTGGTCAATCCACACGAATTACGGGCAACAAAACCCCACTCAGACAAAAAGGAAAGCGGCTCCGGTAGCCTGAGAGTGGAGGACGTAGACAGCCTTCAGGTGCGGCTGGGCCCAGGGCTCAGACAGTGGCGCCTGGCCGTGGGCCCATCTCTCCGCCCTGCTCTTCTTGGTTGCCTTTGTCCTCAAGCACGGGGGTGGGGGGGGCGTGGTGGAGGGAGCTTCTCATCTCCCACCAAAGTTCTTGGGGCTGACTTGATAGGTCGGGCACCCAGCCCTGAAGAGCTGGTGTCCTGACTGGAAGACAGGGGTCCCCTCCGGATCCCGAGACTCAGTGTCCCTTTCCCGACAAACCATCCGTCCAGCTCCTTTCTTTGACACCCGGGCTCCAGAGGGTGTATCTTAAGGCCCTATAGGCCAAAGTGGGTAGAAAAGATCTGAGTTCTCAGGCGGGGAAACTGAGGCCCTGAGAGGGCAAGGGAGCCTCCTGTGGCCAGACGGGCAGCCTTTGCCCGAACGGGCTGCCCTCTCCTCACCTCCTCCCTCCTGTCACAGAGCCTGTCCCGGGACTGCTTCCACAGCCGCCACCAAGGAGCTGGCCCAGCTGTGGCGGGTGATGACCCAGCAGGAGCGGAGACCTTACTGGTGAGGAGCCCCTGCCCAGGGGGCAGGGGGCAGGGCAGCGGGGCCACCTGCTCTGATTTTCGTGGTATTGGAAACAGGTTGGAGTTTATTGTTGGGGTGGAAGACTTGGGTGTTGCCACTCTTATGAGATCGTTGGGGGTGACAGAGGTCGGGAGGTGCTTGACCTGGGGAGCTTAGAAGGGCAAATAGCCCCATTCTAGCTTTAGACCCCCTTTGCCCTTCCTGCCATGGGAAGTTTCTCAGAGCAGGTCGCTGGGTCTTATTTCCCTGTTACTCCCACTCCCCTCCCCGCCCCTTTCTCCCCCTTCCCCCCCCCACCTGCTCAGAGCTGCCACCTGCCCCTTTCTCATTGGCCCCTGAGACACACAGTCCACGTGCGCACTTCTTAACAGATCTCACAGGAGCATGGGGCCCAGCCCCCCTGTACAGCCGGGGGCCTCTGGGCTTTGGGGTGGTGTGGGGGGGACACGGCCACCCTGGGGGGCAGGGAAAGCGTGACCGCCCCGTGGCCCCTTCTCCCCCAGCATCAAAGCCCGCAGGTTTAGCCTCCAGCACAACCGGATTGTGAAGCAGGACAGCTCCAGCAGCGAGGACGAGGACTGGGGGACCCCCAAGCCCTTCTACCAGCTGCTGGCCGAGAAGGCCCGCCGTTCCCCAGACCTGGCCCCTCTGCTGCCCCCTCAGCACCACTGAGAGGGTAACCCTGCAGCACCCCTCCTCCCTCCTGGGCCTCACCCCTCCCAGAGCAGGCTGGGAGGAGCCGTCCTGATGGTCCCCACTGCTATGAGCGTTTGCCTGGTGTTGGGGCAACAGGAACTCGCCTGCAGACCCCACTGCCCTGCCTGCAGCCCTTCCCTTGCCTGGGTGCCTTAGGGAGCCGTGGGGTGGGAGGAGGGGAGCCTTGAGTGAAAGGTAGTTAAGGTGTGGTTTGTGGGACAAGGGGCTCGCTCTGCCCTTCCACTGGCCACCCCAGGACCCGGTGGTTTCAACCCTGTTCTTACCTCACCCCACTCCTCCGTCCCCTGTTCTATTTATAGATTATTTATTGTTTGCAACAAAATAAAGTGGGACCTTATTTCCAGCAAGAAAGAAAGGCCGGCTCTTTTGGTCCCCTGCTTCCTCCCTGGGTGGGGGCTCCTCCTGCATGATCGGGAGGCCCCAGGGCCTGCCATGGGGAAAGCACCCCTTCCCACGCGCCCCTTCCCGAGCGGCCGCATGGAGCGGACCTCCAGCTCCGGCCCCAAGGCGGCCAGAAAGCCAGAATCTCAGGTCAGGCTTTTTTCTGGCTCAGTGTTTCCTTCAGGCAAGTAACGCAGAATATAGCCCACACCTCTGGAGGGTCTAGTTGTCTGTTAACTTTATTTTAATTGAAATGGAGGCATAACATGTCCTAGAAAAATAAAGATTTGATACAAACTAGACATAGGGGTCAGGCTTGCCCCAGGGGTGAAGGGATCTTTGGTCTGGGGCCGGATGTGAGAATGAGGGCTCTAGTCCGGGGAGGGGGTCTTCCCCAGGCCTCCCCGCACCTGCCTCCCTTCTCAGCAGGAAGGGCCCAGCCCCGAGGCTCCATCCATCTGGGGCACAGCCTCCACCCTCCAACTCCAAGTGGTTCTGAGAACACTGGACGTCAGCGGAGCTATTAATAGCATCTGAGAGAGTGACAGGGGGAGGGCTCAGGGGGGCTGGAAATCAGCCACGTGGCCGAGCTTTCGGCTCACAGCTAGTACCAGGTTGGGGGTGGCAGCCCCGAGTCAGGACCCCCAAACCTCCCTATCTGGGGGCACAGAGCAAGGAGAGGGCTGTAACAGAGGGGCGCCCCCCCCCCCCATCCAGAGGACCGTGTTCCTGGACAGGAGCAGACAGGGGCGAGTCCCCCTGGCACCTCCAGGGCTCGGAGAGGTTACACAGCCTGGGGGCGGGGTGGATGCCATGGTAGAATCTCAGGCTCACAGCAAAGTGTCTGAGCAGCCCCTCGGCCCAGGCGGTCCTGGATCTCAAGCACCATTGGCAGCAGAGGCGATGAGGCCCCAGGGGGCTGTGTGGGGGGTTCACAGCTCCAGAGGCTCTTCCACAGGCACCGACTGCAGCTGGGTCAGAACCTTGGGCTCGGCTTCCAGACCCTCGTCGGCCTCACCACCTGCCGTGGACCCCAGAAGCAGACCCTCGGGGTCGGGGTCTGGCAACCTCAACACGGTGTGGGAGGCCTGTGTCCCCAGCCCTTTCTCGGCTTCCAGCAGCCCTTCCGGGCCTGTGCTCAGTTCCAGTCCCGTGGGCCAGATGGGCATGGCTGCGGGGGACAGCATGAGCCCTTCGGGCGGGGGCGCTGGGAAGCCAGGCAGGAGGCCGGAGGAATCTGGGGAGAAGGGCAGGCTGGAAGCGGCGGTGGCAGCAGGGACGGACGGTGGTGGAGGCTGCGGCGCAGACAGTGGGCCCAGGGCGTGGACGTCCGAGAGCGCGGGGCTGGGGGCCACTGGTAGGGCTCCCTCAGGCACTGAGATGGCCGGGTCTGGCTTCAGGGGCAGGGCCAGGCTGGGGGCAGGCGGCAGGACCTGGGAGACCAGCATGCTGGTGGGGAAGGTGGCCGTGAGGATGATCTTGCCCTGCTGCACGGCCACGCCCGTCACGATGGGGCTGCCAGACACGGGGTTGGCCAGGAGAAAGTTTCCTGTGGGGATGAGATGGGCCAGGCGAGGCATGAACCTGGCGCTCCCCAGGGTCCATAGGGAGATCGGGGTGGGGGAGCTTCGGGATGGGGGCTGTGTCTGCGTGGCCGGAGCCGACTGGCTCTGGAGGTTCGGGTTGTGCCAGGGATGGGCTGCCCAACCTCCCAGCGCCCCCCCCCATCACTCAGGCCCCAGCAAGGCGGGAGGTACCTGGGGCAGTGGCCGAGGGCAGCTGCAGGGCCGTCACGCCCACCCCGGAGTTTATCAGGTGCACGTTGGCAGGGCCCGCGGCGGCTGCCACCTTCACAGGGCTGCCTGGCCCAGTGGCTAACAGCTGCAGCGGCCCCACCGCCTGGGGCAGGGTCACCACCTGCGAGGTGGGCACCACCTGGGGCAGGTTCAGCAGTGGGGATGTGGGGCCCAGGCCTGCAGGGTACCCAGGGGGTGGGGAAAGGGGCACCACCTGCGGAGAAGCCACAGAGGGCACCGGTCCTGGGGGCAGAGGAAAGGGGGCGGCCGGTGGGGGGCCGGGCACCACCTGGGGCAGAGGCCCAGCAGCCTCTTCTCCAGCCGTCCCCGAGGCAGCCACCTGGGCTTCCTTGGTCTCCGCGGTGTCATCGGCATCGGGCTGAGCCTCCTCTAGCCGCACCTCCCCCGTCTGAGGGTCCAGGACCAGGGAGGTCTTGCCCTCACTGGCCCCCTGGGGCGCCGGCTGCTGCGGTGGAGGGGCGCCACTGCCACCCGTGAGCAGCAGGGGACCCAGGCTGGAGGCCTCCCCAAGGGCCAGGCTGTTGATGATGACCGGGCTGCCGTTGAGGAGCACTGCGGGAGAGCTGCCCGCGGCCAGGAAGCTCCCGTTCACCAGGATGGAGGAGGAGGCGGGGCAGGGCGCAGGAGGGGCGGCCCCCGCCAGAAATATAGAGCCCTGGGCAGGGGCCTCCGCAAGCACCGGAGCCGCCCCCCTGTCCAGGTCCTCGGGACTGCGGCTGGACTCGTCCTCGGTGGTGGGGTTCCCGTCAGACTCGCTGGCCAGAGAAAGGATTGTGAGCAGTAGCCCTGGACGCCCCGTTTCCCCACTGGCCGCCAGCAAGCCGCCTGCAGGGGCCCCGGCGGACTGCTCCCTCCCCACCTTGCCCCAGCCCAAACTTTTGAAGCAGAAAGCGTGAGGGTGGGCTATAAAACCTCCTGAGACCACCCAAGGACCCCCAAGGAGGGAGCCTCTGCAAGTCCAGTATTGATACCTCTCCGTAAAAGCTAAAGCTGGCCCCATCAGAGGGAGGAGGCCCTCCTCTTCCTGCCCCTTGGCCTCCGGGCCCCAGAAGCTGAGCACTGGGCAGCACAGTGGCCCCTGGGTCCCCTGGGTCGGGCTGAAAGCAGCCCAGCGTCTTCCCGGAGTAGAGAGGCGGCAGCCTGCTCAGTTCCCGGGGCCTCTCCCCCGCCCCAACCCCCGCCGGGCGTCAGAAAAGGGAGTGAGAGGCCTGCGCGCAGGGTGGGAGGGGAAGGGCTTGGGTTACAGGGAAACCGGAGCTGGGGAAGGTTCACGTTTCACAACAAAGACAGACGACGGACCACGCTGTTTGGGCCCCGAGGGGGGGGGTTGGGGGGGTGAGGAAAAGACACAACCTGGGAAAGGCCCGCGCGAGGTGGGTAGACAAGGGCCGGTCCCCCTTTCCACAGCCCCCCATTTTCTCACTGCCTCACCCCAGCCACGAACTCGGATGGGACTGGGGACGGAGCGCAGAGTGGTGCAGAGGGATGAGGTCTCCCAACCTCCGCGACAGGAGCAGCGGGGTCGGGGGCAGGGCCGGGGGCGTGTGCCTGTTCTGTCCACACGTATTCCCCGCGCCCTGGGGGGTGGGGGGCACCTGACGGTGTGAGCAGGAGGTGTCCCAGGAGCTCGGCGCGCTTACTCCGGCCATGGGCATGGGGAAGAGGGAGGCCAGTGGGTACCACATCCCCGGGAAAGCAGGACTTGCGCCGCCCGGGTTCCCCTCACCTCTTGCAAGGGGCGCCGCCGCCGCCCCCGGTCCGATCGCGCTGTCGCCGGTTCTTGAACCAGTTGCTGACCTGCGTGAGCGAGAGGCCGGTGAGCGTGGCCAGGCGGCGCTTCTCGTCCGGCGTAGGGTAGCGGTTGCCGCGATAGCAGGCCTTGAGCGCGGCGCGGGAGCGCTCCTTGAAGCAGTAGACGGTCTCTTCGCCGTCCCATATGGTCTTGGGCAGCGGGAACTTCTTGCGCAGACGGTACTTGTCCACTGCGCCCAGCGCGCGGCCGCGGGCCCGCTCGGCCTCGTGGTAGCGCGCGCGCAGGTAGAGGTCCTGCAGAAAGGCGTGGTGGGCGGCGGGGAAGGGGCGGCTCTCGAGCAGCCGGTAGAGCTCGGCATACTCTCCCCGCTGGAAGGCCACCAGGGCCCGAGCACGCAGCACCGGATCGCTGCCACGTAGGCGCTCGGCCGGGGGCAGTGCGCCCAGGAAGCGGCTCAAGCGGCCGGCGTGGCCCGCCTGTAGCAGCGCCTCGCAAACGCACGCCACCTGCTCCGGCGAGAAGCGGAGGCCCGTGGGCGGCTCGGCAGCGGCCTCGGGGGGCGACCCGGGGACGCCCGGGGATCCCGGGCCCTCCGCTCCCGACGCCGCTTCGCCCGCCCCGGCCCCGGCCGCGGCCGCCGCCTCACCCTCGGCCGCCTGCAAAGTCTGCAGGAGCTGGCGCGCTTCCTCCTCCTCTTCTTCGGTTGCCGCCGCCGCCGCCACCGCCTCCCCCCCGGCCGCCGGCCCCGCGCTCGGCTCCGCAGGCAAGGTAGCCATGTTTTGCAACTTTGGGAAGTTCCTCCCTCCTTCTCCTCCTCCCTCGGGCTTTCCCCAACCTCCTCCCCAGCCCGTCCCCCCTCTCCGCCCTCCCCTTCGTGCTTCCCGATCTTCTCCCCCGCGCCGACCCCGCGTCTCCCCCAGCAATGCCAGGCCCAGCTTTCCACTTGGGTCTCGGTCCCAGTGTCTGTGTGAGTGCCCGCCTCCCTCCCCGTCTGTCCGTGATTCTCCTTTTGTTTTCCCTCCGCCTCAGGCCGCGCTTTTTTGCCTCCCCCCGCGTGTGCCTCAGGCTCAGGGCCTCAGTTTCCCCATCGGGACAACGGAGAAGGTAACGGGCCGTCCGGGAGGCTAAGGGCGCGAAGCCACCTCCGCCCGGAGACTAAGCTTCTGCACGCCTCCGTCTCCAGAGTCCTCTGAAGGCCCCCCCACTCCCCATCTCCGCCTGCGCTCCGCCCCTCGGAATTCCCGGCTCCGCAGGGGGGCGGGTCTGGCCGGGAGAAGGGGCGGGGGAAATGGGCTAGAAAGTTTGCAGCAACTTTTCTTGAGCAAGTCTCTTGAACAGAGGCGAGTGGCCAGCGCAGGCGCAGTGGTAGGAGGATGGCCGCGCGCGCGCGCAGCGGGCCCAGCCCCCTTCTTCCCGGCGAGCGGGTGGCACAGCTGGACCACAGCTGGACAGGGGGCGGTGTCTCCTGGTGGCTCGCTAGCCATCTCCTATTGGCCCGATGCCGAGGTCACGCCTCCCGGCGTCCCCACCCCCACCCCAACCCTGATTCGTCAGCTCTGCGGCCCGCTAGCTTCCCGCCAGGCCATTGGCCGCCTCAACTCGCCTTCCGATTGGCCCCCTGAGCAGCCGCCTTCCCACAACGCAAAGAGAGCGGACACCCTGGAGTTCCCAGCTTCGGGCAGACGGGAGGGCCTTTTATTCGCGAGGATCGGGGGTGGGGTCCTCGGTGGGGAGAGACAATAAATACTGAGGAATGTCGGGGTCTCAGTGCATCCAAAACGTGGATTAGGGCGCTGGGGTCCTGGAGCCTGTCAGCGGGTCGGAGGACAGGTCAATAAATACCCAAACTGCCGAGGCGGGCGGAGCCTGCAGTGACTCCGAGGGCAGCTCACGTGAGGAGGGCGCGGGAGTCCCCGAAAAAGCGGGGCTGGCAAAAGCAGAAGGTTCCCGAGAGAGCGGGCGGGCGGAGCTCGCACTAGACGTTCGCCGCGGGAAGAGGACGTTCCCGGGATAGCGGGGCCTCATGCAGAAGGATTTGTGGTCTGCGAGCCGATGGGGGCGGGGTAGGGGCAGTGGAGAGGTGGGGAGGGTGATAAACTGATGGCCGAGCCCTGGCCCTGCTGCCTTCTCTAGATGGCAGTTTGCCCGTCCATGTCGGGGTCTCAGCCAGGCCGCAGGAAGGAAGTGGTCTGCGATTCCCCCCGGCAGCAGCTGCAGCATTCCCGGTTACAAGCCTTCCGGGAGCGCCGTGCTCCGACCGCGGGCCCGGCTCCTCCCTCCCCGGCCGCCAGGGGGCGGGCCCGGATCACAGGGCTGGAGTTGTGGTGGAGACCCACGCTTGGAGCGTTGTGAACGCCGAGACGGTGGGAGCGGCTTCTGGGCGATGGCCCAGGTCACCCAACCCTCCGGCTTGGGTTCTAGGGTTCAGGAGGCGAAGGCGGCTCCTGGGTGGCGCCAGACCGGGGCGAGATGTTCGGCGTAGGCCACCAACCCAATGCGGCCCAAGGTGGCGGCAGCAGCCAGAGCAACGGCGAACAGGAGCAGGGAACGCGCCTCCGATAGGTCAGGCTTAGGGACCTGCGGACAAGAGGGCGGGATCAGGTCCCCGGGACACGGCACACCAATTGGTTCCTGGGACTCGCCACGCCTACTCCCATAGGTGGGTCCGCCAGCCTCTCTGCACTCCGCCCCGCCCCCGCGGGGAGCTGCGGTTGGTCCGCTGGCAAGCCTCGAGTCTTGTCCGAACTTGCCACTGGAGGCTTCCTAGCGGCCTTGCTGATTGGCTGCCCGGGCATCCTCCCTCCCCGCGGCGGGCCCCGCGCGACAGAGGCGCAGCTAAGCAGAGGCGGCCTGGGGGTACGTGGAGCGAGGAGGGGGCGCGGCGGCGGGCGGGCGTGAGCAGCCGGACGTACCCTGGCAGGGAGCAGCAGGTGGCGGCGGTGCATGGGGCCTGGCCCCACCAGCGGGCATTGGCCCAGAGCCACGGCCGGGGGGCCATCTAGCTGGAGAGAGAAGGGACAGGTGACCCGATCGGAGCCCAGCCCGGCCCGGCCGCCCTCAGCAGGGGGCGAGAGACAGCGGAGGGAGTCGGGGAAGGAATCGAGGGAGAGCCTAGACGGAATGTGGTTAGAGGCCTGGACCGAGGGGTATCTGGTAGACGTGGGGCTGAATGGAGGGTGTTTGCTCTCTGGAACCCCCAAGAGTTAGGGTGATCCCTGAATCTGGGCGGGGAGACGGGGCGGGGTCTGCAGAGGGACTAAAAGGCTTGATACAAGGGAAAAAGAGGGGTCTTACATGGGAAGGTAGATCCGTGGCCCGGGGACTGGGGACCCCCGTGACAGCTGGAAGGAGAAGAGAGAGGCATAGGGCGCGTGGAGGGACGGAGGAGGGCGGTGGCGCGGCGTGCCCCAGCCTGGGCCCCTCGCCCGCCCCCAGGTGTCCACACACGCCGCGGCCCACCTCCCCCCGTCGCCCTCGGGAAAGGGGCCGCATGAGGGACTCGCCTGCATCTCCCCGTGCCTGCAGCAGCTCCATCTGCTCCTGCAGCTGCCGGACGTGCGCCTCCAGGTCTCGGTTCCGGGCCTCGGCCTCACGGAGCTGACTGCGGAGAGCAGAAGACCGTGAGCCCTCCCGGGCCCAGGCGAGAGGGGCTACAGACGGCAAGGACGGGCCCGGGCGCCCCGACTCCGACCTGGCAAAGTTCTGGTTAGCTGTGCGGATGGCCTCCAGCTCCCGGCTCAGGCTCTGCCGAGTAAGCACCTCCTCCTCCAGGGCCTCCTGGAGCTCCCGGAGCGTCATCCGGGCCTCCTGGGCCTCCGCGGAGGCTGGAATGGCTTCCGGAATCGCCGCTTCAGCCTGCGGGCGGGACTGCGCTTAGGACTGCTCCTGGCTCCTGCCGCACCCAAGACCTGCGCCCAGGTTCTAGGCTGGGGACGCCCCCCTTCTTGTCCTCTAGATCTCTGGGAATCCTCCCAGCTCGTGCAGTGACCCAGGTCTCCTCCTTCCCTAACTAACCCCAGCTCGGGTCCTGGTCTCCTGCCTTTGGTCTGGGCTCTTCCACCTGGGAACCAAAGGGCTGTTCCTACAACCCACACCCAGTTTGACCACATCCCTCTCCTCCTCTCCAGCCCCTCAGCGCCCTCGGGAAGGCCTGCCTCCCTGTTTGGTTGGTTTCCTGTTGGCCTCAGTCTCCCCTCCCCTCATTCTCCACGCCCCTCCTCCTGGAATCAGTAAGTCAGCCTTACCACCCTCCTTTACTTTTCCAAAATAAACCTGTTGCGTTGAAGTTCTGTCTGTTGACCAGTAGGTACTTTTCTTCCCAGGGATGGTCCGCCTTGTTCTCCTCCTCCTCTTGGGCTTGCCCCTCTCCAGAGTCCCTCTCCTCCCAAACACAATGGCCTGTTTTCATTTTTTCATAGGGATCATTTCTGACTGAAGTAATTTTGTCTCTACTATGTTTTCTGTCCCCTTCTGTCAACTGAGCTCCCAGAGAGCTTAGCACTCCACAGCACACAAGACCCCGGAAGCCCTTGCATTTCTCTCCCCTTCATGCCTGACCTTCTCCAAAGACTCACTGTTTCCTCCGGTGGGGGCACGGTGGGCTCCGGGCTGGCTGCTTGCACAGGTGGCTCAGGCAATGGCTCGGCCTCCAGTTCCATGGCTGTGGGGCCTGGGGCCTCCTCATCCCTGGGGAGAGGAGCAGGGCAAGGGTAGGGAGAGCTGGGCTCCCTCAAGAGGTTGCCCGTCCCTTGCGTTTAGAGCCAGGACTCCCTCTCCCGTGGTCATAGGAGAGCCAGACTCTGAAGACCCCCTAGTGTGAGGAGGGGAAGGGCAGAGAAAAGGGAACTCTCCCAGGTTGGTGTGACAGGTCCCCTTCTTGTTAGTAAAGGCCTGCCCTCTGCATGGCCTCATGGCCCTGGGAGCTGGCCTCTGCTTCTGGAAGATCCTGGGATCCAGACACCCATGCTCTGGGGCCTGCTTATGTCCTCCCTCTCCATGTGACCTTTGCAGATCCCTCTCCTTAGGATGTCAGGACAGTGAGGAGTGCCCCACCCGACTCTAGCCACCTCCAAAGATACAGTCTTTAGACTGGGTGTGGGATCCCAGGACTGTGATTCTGGTCATCAGCGCCCCCGCCATCACCAGCTGCTGGGACGGGGTCACACCCTCCCTGGGAATGTGAAATTGCCATAAAAGTAGATGTCCCCTCCAACCCAACACTCCCTCTCGTGGAAACTGGTCACAAGGGCCTGGTGAGCCTGGGCGAGCCTGACCCACTGCAGCTGTTCATCCAGCCTGGGTTACAACAGAGATGGACAGCTGGGTCCCGACCCGCCCAGTGAGGAGCACACTGCTTGGTGGCTTGGGCTATTGTTCACTCATGGTAAGAAATGGCATTTGTGGGGTTCCTGGGTGGCTCAGTCGGTTAAGCCTCTGCCTTCCGCTCAGGTCATGGTCTCAGAGTTCTGGGTTTGAGCCCCATGGGTTCCCTGCTCAGTGGGAAGTCTCCTTGTCCCTCTCGCACTGACCCCTCATTTCTTGTGCTTGTGCACGCTCTCTCTCTCTCTCTCATAAATAAAATCTTTTTAAATTTTAAAAAATAATTTAAAGAAAAGGAAATGGCATTTGCGATACATTGTCCAGTAACAAAACAGGGGAGTCCACGTCATGTTCTCACAGTTGTCAAGTATGCGTGCGCGCATATATGAGCTAGGGACCATCCCTGATGGTGGGCTTCCTTTTCATTGTCCGCATTTTCTAATTTACTTGTGACAAGCAAAGTACTGCTTGTATAATTAATGTATTTAAAAGGCTTTGTGGTTATAAGAGTGATTCAACAAGTTTGTATTCTTTTAAGAACAATTTAGAAATTCTAAACTTATTTTCTAAGATTCTGGCCGATGGGGTCCCATGATTATACTAGAAATCTGAAAGTGGGGGCGCCTGGGTGGCTCTGGGGTGCCTGGGTGGCTCAGTGGGTTACGCCTCTGCCTTTGGCTCAGGTCATGATCTCAGCGTCCTGGGATCGAGCCGATCCTGGGATTGAGCCCCGCATCGGGATCTCTGCTCAGCAGGGAGCCTGCTTCCCCCTCTCTCTCTGCCTGCCTCTCTGCCTGCTTGTGATCTCTCTGTCAAATAAATAAATAAATCTTAAAAAAAGAAAGAAAGAAAGAAAGAAATCTGAAAGTGGCAGGTTGGAAGATTCCAGAAAGGCCGAGTCTGGCTCTGAGGTTTTAAAACTGAATCTAAAATTTCACAGTACTTATGGTCTGAGATTTTAAGGTCCTACATCTCTGGAATCCTAATAGTCTGTGGTGCAAAGGCAGGAAAGTTCCAAGATTAATCCTGCAATACGACTGGCGCCCCTCCTGGGCCCCTGGAGGCTGGTACCTGCGGCCTACACACAGGCTGCCCTGGGGCCACGCCTACCTGAGGGCCATGCAGGAGTAGGAGTAACCCACAAAGGGCAGGTGGACCCCCAGTGGCATGCCTTCCCGCATGTCCGACAGCGTCTCCTATACAAGAGAAACAGATGTAGGTGACCTGTGCTCCTCGGGGCTGGTCCCTGGGCCCTTCCCAGTCTGTGCTTAAATACCTGCTCCCACTATCTCAAGTGGCCCCTCCCTCATCTTCTTTCATTGTATCCTGCAGTTCCCCTTGGGGCTGTAATTACATACTTCTCCTGGGCTGTAAGTGGATAAGGGCAAGAGGCCAGGGGCTGGAGCTGGCTTGGTCCCTGTGTGTCCCCAGCAGCACCTGGCACAAGGGCACCCAGGCTGAACACGCGCTCAGCACAGCTTGTGTCACAGTTGAGACAGAGGTGGCCTAAAAGAGATTCCTTCACACCACTATGCTTTCCTGCCTCTCACTTAATCCTCCAGGCCTCAGCTCAAATAGCACCTCCTCCAGGAAGCCCTCCAAGATTTTCCATGCTGGGTCAAGAGCCCCACCCCCGTCCTCCCAGTCTCATCCCCAAACTCTCTGTGGAGTCGTTGTCTGGGGACCAGTCTGTGTTCCCCCACTGGATTGTGAATGCAGGTCACTGCTGGATTCCCAGCACTAGGGGGGGGGGGGCACATAACGCACATGCTCTGGGGGAGGAATGATTTCAAGACCCCAGGAGATGGGTACTATTCTCAGCCCAACTTTGTGGATGAGGGGTTGGGGGGGTGGGATACCCTCTGCCCAGCAGTGGTCGCAGGTACCTACCCCGCCCCCGCTCACCATGGCAGTGAGCCCGTCTTCCACCACATCGAAGTTGCACGTGTCAGTGGCACCCTCAAAATCCGGCGTAAAAGGGGGCACGCTGTCTCGGAGACCGTCCCAGTCAAGGCCAAAGAAAAAAGGATGATTCTGGAAATCACCTGCTCCGTCCCGGCCCAGCCGCATCTCAGGGGGACACAGCAGCTGCTGGATGAGGTCTCGAGCCTCCTCAGGGATCCCCCCATCGGCCAGTGGTAGAGACAGGTGCTCCTGCCCGAGGGAGAGGGAAGACGGGGATGTCAGCCGGGCAGGATGTGTGAGGGAGACCAGGGCTTGCTCTGGCCGGGCTCACCTTGTAGTGCACTATCTTGCCGTAGGTCTCAGCCGTGGAGTCGGCGTAGAAGGGCGTCTGCCCGTAGAACATCTCATAGGCGAACACTCCCAGCGCCCACCAGTCACATTCGGGCCCGTAGCTGCCCATCCCGGGCCCGCCGCCCACCGCCTGCAGGATCTCGGGGGACAAGTAGTCCGGCGTGCCCACAGCCACGAGAGACCGCACCTGAGGCAAAAGGTGCAGAGCTGGGCTCGGACCCGCCCCTCCGGGGTCTGGCCCCGCCCCTCTCAACCACGCCCGGAAGGCGTAGTCCTCCCCTCGAGTGTGCTAACCCCAACCCACTCACAAATTTAGGCGCGGGTGCCCTCCTCCTCTTTCCCCCTCCAAATCTGGTCGTGCCCCCACCCTAACTCTACCTGTGCGCCTCAGCCCCGCCGCCACACTGCACTTTCGGTCCCCCCATCTGACCCCACTCCTCTTTGGTGGCCCGAGTTGCCCGAAGCGGCGCACCGCGTCGCTCACCGTTCCGTCCGCCTGCAACTTGAGGCAGGAGCCGAAGTCGGCCAAACGGATGTGACCGCAGCGGTCCAGTAGGATATTGTCGGGTTTGATGTCTCTGCGCAAACGGAAGAGGAAAGTGGAATAAGTGAGCCTCCTTCCATTCATCTCACCAGGCTCCACCCCTCCAGGCAGCAAGGCCTCAGGTCCCCACCCTCTTAGGGAACATGCTCTCCAATTGCGGCCCCCCCTTAGTGGATTCTGAAATCTGAACCCCACTCCTCTGGCTCTGTCCCCAGTGGCCCCCACCAGTGAGATCCCTCTTCAGGCCTCGCCCCCTCTGGGCTCCAACCTTGGCGGTACCCTGCTCCCTGCCTGGGTACAACTTTTGCTTTCCTTCTCCAGGCCCCGGCCTCAGTCCCCGCCCCTCAGCCCCCGCTGCGCCCACCTGTGTACGTAGCCCAGCCGGTGTACCGAGTCTATGGCCATGACAATCTCTGCCAGGTAGAAGCGCGCCATTTCTGCCGGGATCCGCTCCCCAAACTTGCTCAGCAGCGTTAGCAGGTCCCCGCCCACGTAGTACTCCATGACCAGGTACTGGCAGGGGTCGCGACATGGCGGCGGCGGGGGGGGGGGGTAGTCAGTCACACCCTTCGTCCCTGACTGCTGATAGCCCGGGACAAAGGTCTTTGTCCTCAAAGGCCCCATCCCTGGGCAGAGGCCCTGTAGTCCCAGCCCAAGGAGAGCTCGAGAGGATCTCCCAGGCCAAGCCAGAGACACTCCTCCCCAAAACCAAAGAGAGAAGGGAAAAGAGAGCCCAGAGAGCTCCCAGTGCCCAAAGTACACAGCCTAAATACCCTGCCCAGGGTATTTAGATAGAATGTAGAGAGCTATCGCAGTCCAGGTGAAAGATCCCACCCCGCCCGCGACGGTGGCATCTTTACAGGGTCCTCTGGAATCAGCCTGGGAAAAGAGCGGTGAGGGACATCTCCCATCCCGGAAAAAGAAGACCAATTCCTACCACACCCAGAGACACTGCTGCCATTTCGAGGCAGCTCCCCAAGCCTAGAACTTCTCCCTGACCCCGCGACGTTCACTGACAGCCTCGGGGTCAGAGTCCGTCTCCCTAGTTCTCCCGGGTCTGGGGCTCACCAAGTAGTTCTCATCCTGGAAGGCGAAGTGCAGCTCTGTGATCCAGCGCCGGTCTCCGTTCACCAACACATCCCTCTCTTCGCGGAAGCACGACACCTGCGGGGCCCCCCGAGGTACTGAAGCGGCCGGGGGCCGGAGCATGGGTGGGTAACCCTAGCGCCCTGCACCTCCAGCCCCAGCCCTCACCTCGCCCCTCTTCAGCATGTCCCATTTATTCATGATCTTCATGGCATACACCTGGCCCGTCTGCTTCATCTTCACCACCGCCACCTGAAGGCCGAAAAGGGGTGACTGGGGGCGGAGGTGGCCGGGGAAACACGGGGGCTGGCCCAGATTGGACTCCACCCCTAATACGCTCTTGGCACCGCCTCACTATTAACGCCACGCCCAGCACCCTCAAGCCCCGCCCCCCGCCCGACTGGTGCAGGCTTTCCCAACTCAGTCATTCATCAATTTCTAAGGTCCCGCCCCAAACCCCTGGGTCCCGCCCACTGCACGAAAAGTCGCGTCCCCTGTTCTGGCTAGCTGCAGCCGCCGCTCAAGGCTCACCTCGCTGAACGCCCCGCGTCCGATCACCTTCAGAATCTCGAAGTCATCCCTCTGCAGTCGGGCCTCCTTAAGCCTCGCCGCGATGGGCTCCACTGGGGGGCAGGGGGAGGTGAGAACCGAGGGTAGCTGGGGGGTAGCTGGGACTGACACTAGAGACAGGAGGAAGTCCCACCCTCTGCCCCTCAGTCTCCCCTCGCCCAACGCCACCCCCCCCCCGCGCCCCCCTCCCCCGTCTCTGTCCCACGGTCTCCTCTGTCCCTTGTTCTCTCCTCTTCTCTCTCTCCTAGGACTGTCAGTCTCCCAAAGGCTTCCCCACAAAAACATTGTGAGAAGTTCTGGGGACCCCTGAACTCCCCTCCTACAGAAAAAAAGGTGGGATGCTTGAGGAATCCCTTTTAAAGAAGGGCACTGAGCCAGAGGGCTCTAGTGGGTGCAGGTGGAGAGCGCAGTCTCTGGGAAAGGGAGGCTCTGGAGAACAGATGATGTGAGGCCCCGTCCTTAGCGCCCCCCCCCCAAGCTTCGGGCCTCACCCGTCCTCCTGCTGAGAGTGGGAATGCCTGCCAGGCCCACCCCAGGCTTCTCAGTCCATCTCAGATCCTGTCCTGGAATGCTCAGTTTAGTCCAGCACCTCCAGGTTTAGATGCTGGCGGCTTTGGACCACACTTTGGGAAACACTGGATTTGGGGATGGGGCTCCCAGAGGGAACAGGAGAGGAAGACAAAGCCAGCGTGGATCCAAATTCCAGGCTCTAGTGTACTCGCTGCTCTGTCCTCAACTCGGGGAAGAAGGCTTCTTTCAGTCACCCCTCATTTATGGGTGGAGAGGTCAGGGCTCAGATGCGTGAAGAGTCTGGCCAAGGCCCTACAGCTAGGAATGTTAAAGAGGGCAGGTAGAGAGGAGAAGGGCCTGGCGGAGGGAATGCAGAGGCACAGGGAGAGGGAGGCCCGGGAAGTGGAGGACGCTGGGGACTTGGGAGGCAACACAGAGAGAGGGATGGGTTCAAGTGAGCGTAAGGGGAGATAGAGTGGGCTAAGGCAGCGAGAGACGGACCCCCACGAGTTTCGGGGAGAGCGGGCCGGCAGGGAAGAACCAGCCAGGGCCCAGGACAGGGGAGGGAGGAGAGAGCCAAGACGTTGAGCCCTTTTAAGGCAGCAGGAACCCAGGTCCCCTCCCCCGCCCCAGCGGCCTGGCAGGGGAGGGGCCGCAGAAAACTGCTCAGGCCACAAAAGGAGTGCTCCCTACAGGAGAGCCAGACCCCTGCCCCCGAGCTCAGGGCTCAGTTTACCCAGCCAGCCTAACTTCCCACTCTGCAAAATCAGGGCCCAGAGAGTTATTAAGGGCCTGGGGAGGTGGGGAGAAAGTTCTCCCAGGGGCTGAGTGGTCTGGCCTTTGGTCTCCACCTTCGTATCTGTGAAATGGGAGGGACAGGAGCGAGGCCTGGGTCAGAAAGAGATGAACACGAGAAATGGAGGAGAGGGGGAGGCAGAGAGACAGAAACCAGTGACCAATGACCCAGCGACCAAGCGCAAGCCACTGAGGGACAAGCCATTGCAGGAACGGAGTGGCAGGATGTCAGGAGAGAGAAAACCGAGAAAGAGTCGGAGTGCTGGGGTGGAGGAGGGGCAGAGGCAGACAGGGCCAGAGGCTGAGGTGGAAGCATTTGCCTTCCAGACTGGTTTCCGGGGGAAGACCTGGCCAGAAGGGACTTTGTGCAAGAGCTGGAAGGTCAGAAGTCATGAAAAGAGGTACCTGGGGAGCTGGAGAGGAGTCAAGGCTGCCCCAGGCAGACTAGATGGACCAGGGCTGGGAAGGTGGGGGGTGGCCAGACCCTAGAAAATGGGCGCACCCAGGAGAACCCTAAATTGTTCCCCTGGCATCCAGGGGGTGGTGCCTGTCTGCAGAGCTGGTTCTCCCCCAGGGCCTGAGTCACCGCACCCTCCCAGGGCCTGGGCACCTGTTGCAGCAGCTGGAGAGGCTGGCGCCGAACACCTGCCCACTGGCTGCGCCCCTGGCAGCTGCCCCATGTTGTCCCTTCTGCCTGCCCCTGTGCTCTGGGAGACCAGGATGGAGAGCCATGGGGCCCATTTTGGTGTGTGTGTGGGTGGTCGCAGGACACGGGGCTCCCAGCAGGTCCCTAGGCCTAGACCTTGGGGAGGGGGTACAGTAGGACCACGGGAAGCTGTGCCCAGTCCAGCCTACCACGGATCCTGGGTCACAGCTCTGGAGCCATGCCTGTGCTACCCTCTGCTGAGCCCGGCCTGCCCTGCCAGGGTGGCTCAGGGATAGGGGAATGGCACCCTAGGACCCAGGACCAAGTTTCAGGCTCCTGAGTGGGAGGCTCTCCCACATCTACCGTGCCCCCAATTCTCCCCATCTCCAGCCTCTGCCCTGCCCTCCCCACTCCCCAATCCGCGGCAGGCATGCAGGCAGGCACTCACCCCACTGCAAGAAGTCGGCCACATACTTGTCCTGGGCCAGGTCGGAGGCCCCCAGCTCCTGGTGGACGCCCAGGAGAAGGTCGAGCAGGGGCTCCAGCCCCAGGAAGCCAGGGTCCAGCACCAGCTGCTGGAGCCGGCTCAGCCGCACCTCGGCTGACATGTTGGGCAGGCAGCACCATGGCCCCTCCCCGGGCCAGGGGCTCGGGGTCCTCCCGTCACGGAACCCGGCAGCCCCTGTCCAGACCTTGGGGCTCTGGCTGCATGTCTGCCTGTCCCTGGCTGTCCCCTGGGCCTCTCTGGCCACTTCTCTCTCTGCTGAGGCCTCCTCCCCTTCTCCCCACCCCTCAGTCCGGCCCCCTCCCGCCTCCAGGCCTTAACCCCTCCAGAGCCAGGCCCCCCAACTCCCTCCTACCAGGGCCCCACAGGACGAGTCAGTGTGAGATGGGGGGATGGAGAATCCCAACTCTCGCACCACGCCTGCCCCCCAAAAAGGCGGAGCCCAGAAGGAGCTACAGGTGTGGCAGAGGCCAAAGATGAGCCCTCCCATCCCGAGGGGGCCAACCGAGGCTCAGAATGATCGGGTAACACCCCTCTCAAACTCTGGAATTGGGGTGGGGGAGAAAGGGGGGAGGACTGGAAGGGGGGGGCAGGAGGCCAGGGCAGCTTCGAGGGTGACTCAGCCAGGGATTCAGACTTTGGGACAGTTTAAATTTAGCCGTCAGGGCCTCTGCTTTACACGGACTGTTTTTGTTTTTGTTGTTGTTTGGCAGGAGGTGGGGAAGGGGTGGTGAGAGAATTGGGAAGGGAGGCCCTCAGGAACCAGGACCAGGGGTGACCCACTGGCCAAAACATGGGGGAGGCAAAGAAGCCCCCAGAATAGCTCCCTGGACCCTGGCCGCACAGCCACATTCCTGCCCAGGCCAGGATTAGAAACAGAAACATTTCGGGGGGTGGAGGGCAGAGCGGGAAGACACCCCTCCCTGCAGCTCCGGAGAGCCAGCCAGGAGGGATTTTCGTTGTTCCCGGCAGGGGCGGACAGTGCTCCCGCTCCTGGAGGAAACCATGGTCTCCAGCAGGCGCCTGCGAGCCAGGAATCCTGAGGCAGCAGGAGGCCAAGACTTGGGACACACTCTGAGCACCTCAGGAGCTACCTGAGGGACCCATCCAGGCAGCCCTCCCTCCATATCTGATCTGGATAGTTCAAGCACTTTCAGACTGGGAAGGGGGCCCTTTCTCCTCCAGAGTTTGGGGGCCCGGGGCTCAGGGCTGGAGAGCTGGCAGGCAGAGCCCCCCCCCCCCCCCCCCCGCTGTGGGCCCTGAGTCCCTCTTCAGGCCTTCAGCTCCTCCTGCGGTGAGAGCAGGGAGGAGACCGGGTCAGGGAGAGGCAGGGCCTAACTCTTCCTTTGGTGGAAGTAGCTGGATTCTAGGACTGTAGCAAAAGCACACACACACTCCCTCCACACCTCCCGGAAGGGAACAGAGACACTGTGAAAACAGGGAACTTTAGTATAAATAAGAGGTCCTGGGGGACAGGGATGGCCCCGGAGGGGCTTCCATAATTTAACACTCTTCAAAAGCACGAACAACAGCAAGGGCAGGGTGGAGGCCAGGGGAGGGGTGGGCCACCCCGGCCCTGCCCCCAGGACGAGGGGCACACCGCAGAGCTTGTGGGCAGGGAGTCTCTCCCCCAGGAGCAACCAGTCACATGCTGGGGACAGGGATGAGGCGAACACTGATGTTTCAGAGGAAGGGGTCATTGTACTTGGCAGTGGGTGGGGACAAGGCTGAGGCCGCATGGGCCACTACATCCCCCCAAGTGTCTGGGCCGGTCTGGGGGACCCTCTGCCCCTCAAATCTGTGCAGGGCAAGGGACGGGAGCAGTCCATCTGTCATGGTTAGTCTTGTTAATACGTTGATCCGTGAGGTCAGCGGGAGGGATATGGCTAGGTGGCAGGGAGCGTGGGGGCAGGGAACCCCAACATCCATGGCTTCACACCACTGTGCCGCTCGGGGAGTTGCCTGGTTGGGAGGAGATGCCCTGGGGAAAAGGACAGAGGAGACAGGAGGGTTAGCGGCTGCCTGGGGCTCCCACCTGTCCCGTGGGGAGGAAACCTGCCTGGAATCCCCCATGGCAGCTGCCACCCTGGCCCTGCCCTTCAGTCCACCCAAGAGCCCCCCAGACAGAGGCCGCTGCTCTAGGTCCCAGCCCCGCTAGCATCCCAGCCCTGCAGGCGGCACTCTTGGACCATAATTAAAGCCCTCTGGTGGTCCTGAGCACAGAGAGGGGGGTAGGGGTGGAGAGGATGGGGGGAACTCAGGGGTCCTTTCTGACTGGGGAGGTGAGGGGCAGAGAACTCAGGGGCAATCCTACCTCTACCACTGACTTGCTGGGTGACCTGGGCCAACTTCCTTCCCCTGTCTGGGCCTCCGCCTCCTCGTCTGTGAACTAGGGAGATAGAGGGGTCTCTTTCAGGACTCTTCAGGGTCCCCAAATCCCAAAGACCCTGCCTCTGAGACTGTTAGGATGTTCTAAGGATTCGAGACCCTGTGATTCTAAAACCACTCCCTCCCTGGGCCTTAGACCTAGCATCCCAGGCACACAAGCCCAAACCCCATGGAGCTGAGCCCTCTAAAGACAAGAGCTCCAAAGACGGAAGGGGCTACGCCCATGCTCCCTGCACTGGGATATTCCCCACCTGGCCCTTCCTGAACCCCACAGCTATGCCAGCAGTTGGACCCTTCCACCTCCCACCCGCCTTCAAGAGCAGCAACTTGCCCAAGGTCGCACAGGGAGCAGCCCCAGAACCCAAGCTGGGATTCCAAAAGCTGGGACTCTAGAGGTGGGCTTGGATCCAGAGTCTGAGATCCAGGCCAGAAGACGGGCCCACAGGCTCAGTGTTGCCCACAGAATTTGACCCGCATTATTCAAAGGGTTTCACAACTCACAAATCCTTACGCCCCTTAGAAACCCAGATTTGGCTTTGAGTGACAAGTGATAAGGTCTGGGTATGCTGGGCCCACTGGCTGCCCTTCAGCTAGCTGGCCACAGTTCTCAGCACTCCCAGCTGTCTCTTCCCAACCCTCTCTCTCTCTGCTGCCACAGAAAGTTCTAGAAGCCCGGTACTCTTAAGATCTGAGAAGTCTTGCTCTGGGATGCTAAGATTTCCCTGGCTTCCCCTCATCCCACAGGACTAAAGGCTATGACTGGGACAAACCCTCCTGCCGACGCTCGCCTCTCCCTGGGCCCTGGGGAGGCTGCTGTGGGGCCACTCACCGCCTTGCCCGGCCGGGCCCAGGTACAGATGAGGCCCTCCTGGCAGGCGGTGATGATGCAGTCCTCCAGGAAGAGGAGGACTGTGAGCCGCTCCTGGGCGATCTTCTTGCACACCAGGGGCTCGAGCAGGGGCACCTCGTGGATGCGCGGGCACAGCGCGGTGCCCAGCACCTTGGCTGGGTCGAGCCGGCTGCGGGGAGCAGGGCCGCTGGGCTTGTCCCCGCCGCTGCCCCCGCCACCCCCGCCCCCCCGGCTGATGTTGCCCAGGCTGTGGTAGCGCTTGTGCTCTTTCTCTGACCCCCGGTCCCGCCGCTCCTGCAGCGTGAGCGTGGCAAAGCGGCCGATGCTGAACGGTGTGCCCGGCTCAGTTGTGGCACCCGGGCCGCCGGCCTTGCCGCTGCCTGCTGGGTGCGGGAGGCTGTTGGAGCGGGACAGGGAGCGGGGCAGGGGGCCAGGGCCGGGGCCAGGCTCGCCGCCCCGGGAGCTGCTGGCAGCGGGGGGTGTGGTGCCAGGCGTGCTAGGGAGGGTGCGGGTGCGGGCCAGGGGCGGGTGGGGGTAAAGCACGTCTTCAGTGAGGTCCCACAGGCAGAACTGTGTGTCCTGGCCGGCTGAGCCAAAGCGGTAGGTGATGGGGCCGGCTTTGGGCAGTGGGGAGAGGGGGGCTCCCCCGCCGGAGCCTGTGCCCCCAGCATCAGGCTGCTCCTCTTCCTCCTCCTCCTCCTCCTCTCCACTCCGCTCCCCGTCACCGCTGGCTGCGGCGGCCTCCTCGGCCCTCGTGGTGTAGGGGTCAAAGGCCACAGCGTTGACCCAGGACTTGTGGCCGTGGCCCCGGGCCACCACACGGCCCTCGGTGAAGGACCACACGGTGACCAGGTCATCTTCACCACCCGTCACGACGTAGCGGCCGTCGGGGCTCCAGCACACACACAGCAGGCCCCCAAAGTAGCTCTTCATGAGCCCGCGCAGGAGCATAGAGTCGAAGTGGAAGACGCGCAGGCAGCCATCCTGGCTGACGCAGGCCAGGTGCCGGCCGTCGGGCGAGAAGGCGAACTCATTGAGGGGCCCCTCACCCACAGCCCACTTGGCCAGCGGGTTGCGGGGCGCCTTGCTCTTGGCGGCGTAGACGGCGAAGCCCTCGCCCTGCTTCAGCAGGCTGTACTGGGGCGGGGCCGAGGCGCACGGGTGGCTGACGTTGTACAGGTACAGGTGGCCACTGGCGTGCGAGGCCAGGAACAGGCTCTCGGACTCGGGCAGCCACTTCAGGTAGGTCACCTTTGTCTTGTCGATCAGCCGCTGCCGGGACAGATGTGGGGGGCTGGGGGAGGTGGTCCGTTCCTGGCCAACCTCCTCCCCAAGCCAGTTCCTCGAACGGCCCTCGGACGCGGCCCTGACCTCCTTGGACAGGGCTCCCCCACACTGAGGGTAAGGGCCGGACAGCAGGCCACAGGGACGCAAAGGAAGAAGGGCGGCCTGTGAGGCAGCCCCGGGGAGCTCCATGGAGCCTTGGTGTCCCATCTCTGGCAAGGGGACAGTCCTGCCTTTCAGAGAACTCTCGTCACCTGTCTAACCCTCACCTATCTTTACTGCCTCAGGTTTCACAAGAGAACGATTCATAGAACATCTATGTGGTTCACTACTCTAACCCCAGAGCATAGACCTGTGCACACAACAAGTGCCTGGAAACGATTTCCTCGCCACACGAGGGAAAGCCCTGTCCGGCCAGCTGCACATGCGCCTCTGTTCCTTTCCCCCTCGCAACTCAGAACCAATCCTTTGCTGATACCCAGAACCTGCCCTCCTCTCCCAACGAACCCCACAGCATGGCAGCCCTTCTCAAGCAGGGTTCCAAAGAGAACTGAGCCCTGAAGCCCCTTGGCACCCACTGAACACAATGAATTAAATTCTTCCCCAGGCATCTCAGTTGCTTCTTGTTCTTGGGGAGAAGCTGGAAAAGAATCACATCATCTCTGTGTTCTCTGGCTGAGATGATGAGAAATGCTCTGAAAGCTGAAGTCTTTACCATGAGCTTCCAGCCCCTCCAGGGGCCGATGCCTCCCAGTTATTTCTTGGGACCCATCTCCCACACTCCCCCTCAGAAACTGCTCTGGCCACACAGTCCTTCTGCTGTCCTGCTTCTAGGATTTTGTCCTAGCTGTTCCCTTTACTCAGAATGTCCTCCCCTGATAACTTGCTTGCCTCCTTCAGGTCTCTATTTCAATGTCACCCCCGCTCAGTGACGCCTTCCCAGACCAGCCTACTTAATTTAAACCTCACCACACACTCCGCATCCCCCTTCCCTGCTGGATTCTTCTCTGTGGCACTCACCACCTTCTGACATGCAGCATACTTATTTGATAGCTGTCTGCTCCCCGAGCTAGATGATGAAGGCTCCACAAAGGGATGGCCCTCTGTCTGTTCTGCTAAGATGTGAGATCCCTGGTGCTTAGAACGCCTGGCACAGACCAAATGCTCAATCCGTATTTTGAGAATGGACGAGCTGGTGAATTTTTATTCCATTCACTGTTGTTACCTCACTCCCTTCTGCCATTCACGCACTCTGTGTACGTGGAACTTCCTCCAAACAGAGAGAAAAAGCCAGAGGACAAGAGCAGCTTCCGCCCATGGATAAGGTCGTTCCTTGGCATGTCCTCTGGCACCAGGTCTAGCCAGACTAAGCCATTTCCACATCCGATTCCGATTTCGTAATAATGTTCCCATTGAGGCAGGGATGAGAATCCCATTTTGCAGAGAAGTAAAAGTGAGGCTCAGGAGGGAGAGTCACCTCCCCAAAACCATACAGTGACTCAAAGGCGCACCAATGATCTCAATCCGATGCTCACAGGCCCAGAATGTGAAGATCAAGAGCTCTGGCTTCAAACAAGTCCCAACCAGGGACTAGCCTCGGTTGTCTCCCTTGCAACATGGGCACCACAATCCCTAACCCATGAAGGAAAATGCAAGGAGCAAAGTGTTCGGCACAGGGCTAACAACAGAGGCCCCGAGCATGGGAGGCGCAGCTGTCTTTATGAGCTAATACCCTACTAGCTACTGTCTGAGACCCCAGCCATATATCCGTCAGTCCGTCCCCTCTCTCTCCTGTCTCCTGCCCCTCTCAGGCCTCCACTGCTCCCCAGGCAGCTGCAGTCTCACGGCAATGGTGTGCTGGTGTGCGGGTGGTGAGTGGGAGAGGGGAGCCATTCTAAGCCCCGGGGGCCCATAATCACCTCTTCATTGAATAGCTTGCTGGTGTCCTTCTTGATGAGATCCAGGTACTGCACCTGGCCGGCGGAGAACCCCACCAGCAGGGAGATGGTCTCTGTGGCAGCAGTGAACTGGTTGAAGTCATGGCAGGTGGGCTGGGTGCCCTTGTAGATCCGCTTGTCAATCGGCTTGTTGAGGTCAATGGACTGAGCAGTGGGAGAAAAGGAGTTAATAGCTCCTACCACTGAGAGGAAGGAAGAGGGTGTTGAGGTTGGGGGAAACCACTAAAAGGAAGGAGGGTTAAATCCCGAAGGGAAGTGGGTAGGTGGATGGGGGAGTGGGCAACCACAGACAGGAAGGAGGACCCAATCACAGACCCAGTAAAGAAAAAACAGAGAGGAAGGTGCCCCCCTTCACCCCACACGAGGCCACGGTGCCTCCCCCCAAAGTTGGACTCCCTAACTTTAGGGACACCCCTGTCTGCAGTATCAAGGCTTGGGGTCCCCACAGTCCCTGAGCTCCAATTTCTTTCCAGTCCTAGCCCACAGACTCAGGAACTCCCTCTGGATCTTGGCACCTCAATATTCCAAGCTCCCCCAAACGCAGGGTTACGCAAATCCCCAGGACTCTAACACCCAACATCCCAGAATTCTCTTTACTTTGGAGTCCCTAAATTTCAGGACCCCCATCATAGTTCATGGATACATTAAACCTCGTGGTCCCCCACATTTTTGGTGCTTCACCACCTCTGGGCTCTCAGGGTCTCCATCACTTTTGGGCACCACCATAACCTTCAAGGGTCTCATCCCCTCTGGGACCTACATCGCTCTAGAAATACCCATCACACCTGAGGATGTCCCCTTTGGGCTCTTATCACCTCCAGCTCCCCATCAGCTCAGAGATTCTCATTCCCTCCAGGTCCCTCATGATCCCCAGAACCCCAGTGTTCCTTAAGACTTCATATGCCTGCGGGATCTCTAAGTGCCCCATCAATTCCACAATCATCCTCACCTCTGGGCTCTCCGAGTCTCAAGATCCCCTTCACCCCCCACACCACCTCCAGACTTGCAACACCCCGGGGGGTTCTCCATCACTTGCAAGCCTGCATCACCTAGGGATTCTCCACCACGGGCAGATTCCCTACCACCCAGAACCACGGAGGGTTCCATAGCATCTCAGAATCTCCCCAAAATACCACTCCAGAACTCCCAAGCAGAACCTGGGGATCCCGCATGACCTCAAGATTCTCCATCATCTCTAGGAGGGCCAGCACCCCAGAGGCCCTCCCAGACCCCCCCCTTTTAGAATTCTGCATTACTTCTGGGCACCCTTCCCCCTATCGAGGATGCCTATCTCAGAACTCCAAATTCATTCGGGGACCCTTCTATCACTTCTGGATCACCTCAGGGAGGCCCTATCCTCTCTGCCAGCACCGAGGCCACAACGATGCAGGCCGCTCACCCGCTGGCTCCCGCGGCGGCAGCAGCCCGGGTAGAAATACAGCTCGCGGCCCAAGTTGAAGCAGACCCGGTCTCCTCCGGCACCCAGCCCCGCGGGCGTGGCGGGCGGCTCCCCGGTCCCGGCGCCGTCGGGCTCCCCGAGGCGCACGAGGCTGAGGCGCACGGCGGGCAGCGCGGGCCCTGGTCCCGGGCCTGCAGGCGGCGGGGACGGCGCGGAGCCCGCGGCGCCGGGGCCGGAGGAGGAAGCAGGGCCGGGCGGGGGCTGCGGCGGCTGGGGCGGCGCCGGGGTCTGGGCGGAAGCCGGACCCGACCTGCGAGCGGCGCCATCGCCGGGGAGCAGCTTGTAGAAGCCCTCGCGGGTGCGGAACTGCGACTTGATTTCCGCACAGTCCCCCATGGCGGCGCCGGGGCCCGAGCCGCCCTCCGCGCCGCCCGCCGCCATCTTGGGCGCCCCCCCCACGCCGAGGCCCCGGCCCCGCCGCAGCCGGACCGCCGCCCGCCGCCGGGCCCCCTGCCGGAAGCCTCGGGCCCGCGCCGGAAGGGGTGGGGTGGTCACCCAGGCGACGCCTCTTCGATTGGCAACAGGGTCGGGAGGCGGGATGAGCTCCGACCGTCGCTCGGGTAACGATTCGGGGGGGGGGGGGGGCGGGCCGACAGGTGGGCGTGGCCTCTGTGCCGGCGACCGGCGTGTGGTTGGCTGAGGGCGCGGCCCAAAGGGAGATGGGCGGGGTCGTGGAAAAGCCCAAATCCCTAGCAACGGTGCCCTGGGAACGGTTTGCCTAAGCAACGGAGGGACCCTCAAGAGAAGGCCTGGTTCATAACCATCACGTCACAGATGACCCCAGTGATTCCAGCGCCTCCTTAGACTCCCAACATACACTTTCCTGACCTCCAGTGTTTCCCACTGACGTCTTAAAATCCGTGACCGGCTATGGCATCTCCAGACACTCCTCCCCAATCCTTGATGATCCCCCAGATCCCATAGATCTCCAGCGTCTCCATAGAATTCCAAGGACTTCATCCGACCCGCTACCGATTAACGTTAACCCTAAACATTTCCACATTTCCCACCAACCCTCAGTATGTATCTCCATGACTTCACTATCTTCAACAGTCTCACTTGGTCCTCCAACACCCTCTTATGATTCCAGAATTTCATTGATCCCCACAATGCCCACAGTGTCCCAATGATCCACTAGTAATCTAAAAGCTCTTGCTGATCCCAGGAGCCCCCGCTGATTGCCACTGCCCCTCACTTCTGCTGAAGCCACCCTGCCCCCATCACAGAACTTCTCAGACCCATTCCCAGTGGTCTCTCAGATTTCTCACCGGAATGTCCCAGAGGCATCTCACACTGGACAAGTCCTACCATGAAACTGACATCTTCCTCCAAATCCTGCTCCTCTCCTGTGTCCTCATCTTAGAGCTCACGCTCCCATTCCCCCAGTCATCCAGGCTGCAGACCTTAGGGTCTCCCTAGATCTGCATCGTCTCCCTTCATCCCCTGCTTCCAGTCCCCAAGCTTTTTGCATTCTGTCAAGTGAAGTCCTCTTTTCCAGTCCCTTTCTCTGCATAGCCCGGTCCCAAATCCTCCTCTCCTCCTGGGGCCCTCTCAGCATCAGCCTTATCTCTGCTCCCCTGGACTCCCATCGCACCCTGCCATGTACACTCCATTTGGCATCTAGAGAGGTCTTTTTAAAACATGAATGTGAGTGGGGCCTTCCCTTGCTCCAAGGCCATCTGTGGCTCCCTTCTGGTCTCACAGCAAAGTCAAGCCCTGAGTGATCTGCTCCTGCCAGTCTCTCTTTCCAACCTCATCCCTCACCACTCACTCCTCACACCATGTCCTAAACATGGAGATTCAGGAAACTACCTCGACACAACACTTTCTTGCCCTTGGGTCTTTTGACATGCTGTTACCTCTGCTTGGAATGCTCTTCCCCGCTCTGTTCTGGACACTTTAAGGGTCAATTCAGGAGCTCTGTCCGTCCTCGGGGCTCCCCCGTCTGGGTTGTCACTGCTGAGGATGTGTCTGTCTCTCCCATAGAGAGCGAGCCCCAGGAAAGCAGAGCTGGGGCTGCTTGGCCACCTCTGTGTCCCCAGTGCAGGGCTGGGCCAACAGAAGGCACTTCAGTAGTCGTTTGCGGTCCAGATGAAGGAATAAATGACACAGATAGGAGACACGATGCTGGGCAATGTCTGTTCCCAGCAGAGCCAGCCCTGACTTGGGAGGCCATGTCAACAAAAGAATGAAGACCTCGGCCATAAGCCGTGGGGAAATTTTATTTAGAGCAGTTACCTTCCTCTTCTACCCCTGCCCTCTGGGGGCAGAAAGCAAACCAACTGTGAACAAAACAACCCATCACTCACTACGTATAAGGGAAAACCTGTGATCTACCTGTTCGGGGGATGGGGCTAGGGGTCCCCCTTCAGTCATCCAGGTCCTCATCCTCGTCTTCCTCCTCATCTTCCTCCTCTTCTTCTGCAGCTGCCAGGGCCTGCTCCTGGGCTGCCTTGAGGGCCTGTTCCTCCTCCACCGTGGGGTCACTCATCTCCATGACGTCGGGGCTGCTGGGGTACTCATGCTGAATGGGGGCTGGCAGGGGTGGGTTGAAGTTCTCGGGACTGTACTTGTGGCCCCAGCCAATGTAGATGTTCTCGAACTTCCTGGAAAGTCAGAGAGACACTGGGAAATCCTCCCTCCCTTGAAGGCCTTGAAGACCCAGCCCGGGCTTTTACTGGAGATGGGACCCCGTTTGGGCACAGCCAACTGCAGAGCAGTGGCTGGTGGGGTCATTTGTGCCCACGGGATTTCTCTGTGTGTTCTTCAGTTGTTATTGAACATCTGTCTCCTAAAAGTGCCAGGCGTGCCTAGAGTTGCTCTTTGTAACAGCATGTGGAGCCCTTGTGCACTTGACATGTGCGCAGGGGACCAGAGCTGAGTTTCTAATTAATACTTGATTTTCCAGTTTCACCCACAATTTCTTCTTCGGTCCCCCTGGTTATCTAGGAGTATAGTAATTTCTGCATATCTGGGAAATTCTCCCAAATTCCTTGTTTTTGATTTCTAATTTCTTTTTTTTTTTCAAGATGTTATTTGCTGGGGTGCCTGGGTGGCCCAGTGGGTTAAGCCTCTGCCTTCAGCTCAGGTCATGATCCCAGGGTCCTGGGATTGAGCCCCATATCAGGCTCTCTGCTCAGTGGGGAGCCTGCTTCCCCACCACTCTCTGCCTGCCTCTCTGTCTACGTGTGACCTCTGTCTATCAAATAAATAAACAAAATCTCTTTAAAAAAGATTTTATTTGTTTATTTGTTTGTCAGAGAATGAGAGAGAGCACAAGCAGGGGAGCAGTAGGCAGAGGGAGAGGGAGAAGCAGACTCCCCACTGAGCAGGGAGCCCAATGTGGGGCTTGATCCCAGGACGCTGGGATCATGATCTGAGCCAAAGGCAGATGCTTAACCCACTGAGCCACCCAGACATCCCTGATTCCTAATTTCATTCCAGTATGGCCAGAGAAAATATTTTGGATCATCAATATCTGGGTACATTTATCTAGACTTGTTTCATGGCCTGGTATATGGTCTAGTCCTGGGGCGTGTTCCGTGAATACTTTGAGGAGAATGTGTGTTCTTGCTATTGTTGGAGTGGATTTTATTGCATTGTAATGAATTTAAATTTAAGCAATACAACTGATACTCAGTTTGGTTACTGGAAAATGTCTAAGCAGGTCCGGGACAACTCGAGTACATGAATCTACTTTCACAACTACAAATTTTGTGAGATCTGAATACAGGCCAAGTACTTCTGAGAACAAGGTAGCTTCAAATGGAATGTATGCTGTAAGTGTCAATTTCACACCAGATTCTGAAGTCTTGGTATGAAGATAAAAGACAGAATGTAAAATAGCTTGTTGATTTTTACGTTGTTGCTTTCACATTGTGATAATAACATTTAGGATATTTAGGGTGGGGCGCCTGGGTGGCTCAGTGGGTTAAGCCGCTGCCTTCAGCTCAGGTCATGATCTCAGGATCCTGGGATTGAGTCTCGCATCAGGCTCTCTGCTCAGCAGGGAGCCTGCTTCCCTCTCTCTGCCTGCCTCTCCAACTACTTGTGATTTCTCTCTGTCAAATAAATACATAAAATCTTTAAAAAAAAAAAAAAGGATATTTAGGGTGAAATAAAATAAATTATTAAAATGAATTTTACCTGTTTTTAACTCTTGGACATAGCTAGTAGTAGAAAATCTTCAAAAAAATAAAAAACTTTAAAGAGTTAAAAAAAGCTCTTGAAACAATTAAAGAAAAAACAAAGTTTAAAATGATACAGGCAGGGGCGCCTGGGTGGCTCAGTGGGTTAAGCCGCTGCCTTCGGCTCAGGTCATGATCTCAGGGTCCTGGGATCGAGCCCTGCATCGGCCTCTCTGCTCAGCAGGGAGCCTGCTTCCTCCTCTCTCTCTGCCTGCCTCTCTGCCTGCTTGTCATCTCTGTCAAATAAATAAATAAAATCTTTAAAAAAAAATAAAAAATAAAATGATACAGGCAGCTCGTATTTCATTTGTGTTGGACAGCGCTTGTCTGGATATGGGGACCCAGCAGAAAACACATTAAGCAAGAATCCCTGCGGTGGTGCCTACATTCTAGGAGGAGGAGACTGGTAATAAACAAGAACATAACTGGTCAGGTCCAAGCCCTGCCAGTCCACCTGTTCCCAGAATTTTAACTAGAGGAGGAAATGGGAGCAAAGGAGGGGGGTTGGGAGGTAGGGAGAGAGGCAGAGAGGAGAATCCAGGGGGAAGGAAGAGGGATGGAGAGTTTGCCATAGGGGCTCTGAGGCTTTGCCCTGTATCCCCGCCTTGCTGTTCCTGAGAATTGTTTTCCTCCAGGAATTCCTTGGGAGCCTTCAAATATGCTGCCTCCTTGGAAGCCTCACCAGGGCAGTTGAGCTTGCTAGGAAGATGAACTCTTGGGCCCCAGCCCCACTCCCATGCCACCGGAACCTGCCCTTAACCAGATCCCTGGGGTCCTGTGCACTCATGAAGCTTTGGTCTAGAATGTTCTCTACCCGTATTTCCCCATTCCTTTCTCTTTTCCCTAGAGATTTCACGTAAAGATCGCTCTTCCCAGGAACCCTATTTTGACCCCCTTAAGATGAGACTTTGGAGCTGCAATTGGTCACTGAACTGTCTGTCCCTAGCGTAACAGGGTATTTTTTGGCTGGGGGGAGAGGTGCTATATTTTTAATGTCGGCACTTCCTCTGTCTGCTTTCAGGGGCAGGATCCACATCGCCTTTTCAATAAAGGGCCTGGGACCTAGCATACAGCTGGCAGACAAGGACATCCAAGAGTCTTTTATAATGGAAAAAAAAAAAAAAAGGAAGAAACGTGGATGATTGGAGGCATGGATGATTGAGTGGTGGGTGGATGGGTGAAGGATGGCTGGATGAGTGGAGTTCCAAATTTGGATCTTTTGCTCTCAGAAACATGTTGGCAGGGTGCCTGACTTGCTCAGTTGATGGAGCATGTGACTTTTGATCTAGGGGTTGTGAGTTCGAGCCCTGTGTTGGGTGTTGAGATCACTTAAGAATAAAATCTTAGAGGGGCGCCTGGGTGGCTCAGTGGGTTAAGCCGCTGCCTTCAGCTCAGGTCATGATCTCAGGGTCCTGGGATTGAGTCCCCCATCGGGCTCTCTGCTCAGCAGGGAGCCTGCTTCCCTCTCTCTGCCTGCCTCTCCATCTACTTGTGATTTCTGTCAAATAAATACATAAAATCTTTAAAAAAAAAAAAAGAATAAAATCTTAGAGGGGCCTGGATGGCTCAGTTGGTTAAGCATCTGCCTCCAGGTCATGATCCCAGGGTCCTGAGATCGAGCCCCACATCAGGTTCCCGGCTCCATGGGTAGTCTGCTTCTCCCTCTCCCCGTGCCCCAGCTCTTGCTCTATCCCTTTCTCTCTCTGTGTCATGCTCAAGCTCTCTCCAATAAATAAATGAAATCTTTTTTAAAAAAATATTTTATTTATTTATTTGACAGACAGAGATCACAAGTAGGCAGAGAGGCAGGCAAAGAGAGAGAGGAGGAAGCAGGCTCCCTGCTGAGCAGAGAGCCTGATGTGGAGCTCAATCCCAGGACCCTGGGATCATGACCTGAGCCAAAGGCAGAGGCTTAACCCACAGAGCCACCCAGGTGCCCTATTAAACGAAATCTTTAAAAAATAAAACCTTAGGGACTTCTGGGTGGCTCAGTTGTTAATGCGTCTGCCATCGGCTCATGTCGTGATTCCATGGGCCTGGGGTTGAGTCCTGTGTGGGGTTCTCTGCTCAGCAGAAAACCTGCTTCTCTCTCTCCCACTCCCCCTGCTTTTGTTCCCTGTCTCACTGTGTCTCTGTCAAATAAATAAATAAAATCTTAAAAAAAAAGAAAGAAAGAAAGAAAGACGTTGGCAAATTAGGTTGTGGCCAGAAGAAGGGGGTTGGCAAAAGCAAGCAAGCGAGACTCTTCCCTGTTTCTGGAGGGGGAAAAAATTGCCAAGAACGTAAAGTATCAAGATTACGTGAAACCTCATCATGGGATCCAACACAGTCCAGGTTTACCGGAGATGCAACAGGAAAACCTATAAAACGTCTCATGCCACCTGGTGGACAGAGTCAGTAAATGCACCCACCCCGTGGTGGCGGAGGGCCCCTCCCTGAGCCGCTAAGCAGAAAGGCTGGGGATGTGCCTGGTGGGAGAGACTGAGGGACTCTCAGCGTGTAGTAGGTGTGCAGTGAGCATCTCAGTGAGCGTGTAGCTGCGGGTGGGAAAATGCAGGAGTGACTTCTACCTGAAGATCTTTTGGAGCAACTGGTGGGGAAGACTTCTGCCCCATAGAAAGAACGGTCTAGGGGGCCCAGGGAAGGAGTTATGTCCCCCAGATACAAGACTCTGCCCCTGTGAGGGCCACCTCAAGGTGGATCCCTGAGTCCTATCTGGCTCTGTGACCCATATAGCTGAGAAGCATAGGCAGGGAGGACAGAGATCCAAATTTGAATCCTGCATATGTTGTGTGACCTTGAGTCAGTTCCTTCTCCTCTCTGATCCTCCATTCTCTTATCCGAGGGGCTCACACTCCTTGTCCAGGATGTCTCATTTTAGCCCCAATGGAATTCCTGGAGCTGGGTGTGGAGGTCGGCCCTGAGAGCTTCCCGAAGGGGGTCTTCTGATCTCCACCCTGCCCCCTGCCCTTGGCTTTCTCTGCTGGAAGGGACTAGAAGAAGACCTACTTGCCACTGGCGTAGGCATAGGCCCCTGGCCAAAGGTTGGAGCGCACGACGGCCACGGAGTACTGCGGGCAGAGGCTGCAGGACAGACGGGCGGTCCAGGGAGAGATGTGCATGATTTCTGCAGGGGAGTGGAGAGCACCAGGGAGGTCAGAGATCCCTCCAGCCCTGCACAGCCCCCCTGGAGGGGAAGCAGAAAGAGGGGATAGAGCAGAGGAGGAGGACAGGGCCCAGGGGCATGGAGGGAACTGTGGCTGGCTCTAGATCACTTTCTCGCTGTGTGGCCCCAGTTAGCCACTGCACCTGTCCGAGCCTCAGTGACCATACCTAAGAAGTGGGTATCCTTATTTCACCTGCCTTGCAGGAGCTGCTATGATCTCCCTTCCGGGCTGGTCATTGATCTGGACCAGGGTTCGGAGGGTACAGTTCAAGCCCTGGGCTCCTGGAAGTCTGGGTTCAAATTTGGGTTCTATCCACTCACCCACTCTCAGCCTCTCCTTATCTCTTCCTACACGTGCCTGAGACTCTGACCTCAGGAAATTCCTCTCCAGGCTTCCAAAATCCAGCTTTGGTCCTGGTTCCTTTGTGGAAAGCCTCTCTAACTCGAGTCTCTCTCTCTCTCTTTCCCCCCAAATCCACACGGGACTCGAAAGTTCATATCCCCCCGATCTAGGACATCGCCATGTGCCATCACAAGACAGATGTGTCCCCATAATCCCGCAAGGGAGCTGCTGTCATCAGGCCCGTGTTATAGAAGAGAGAACCACTGAGGTTCAGAGAGATGCCCCCCCCCCTTGCAGTCTTGCTGTCCCTCCCACTTTCTCACCAGGCCGGTAAGACCTGTTACCTGCATCTTCTGAGAGTGGAGTCAGCAGTGGGGGTCCGACCTCCTGCTCCACCTCCTCCACCCCCTCATCCGCCTTCTCTTCCTCCTCCCCCAGCTCCTCTTCCTCTTCCAGCTTCTGCAAAGGGTTCACCCAGGTGCAGCGGCCCTGGGGGTGGGAGCAGGGTAAGGGGAAGGTCAGTCAACACCCCTGGTGGACAGAGCCTGGCTTGCACTCTGGGAGGAGGTGAGGGGCCAGGAAGGACACTTGGCACTGGCCATGTCCTCGGCAACCAGGGATGGGCAGGAGGACAGGGTTAGTCACACAGGTCAGGGGAGGGAGGACAGGCTGAGAGAGCTGTAGTGGTGAGGCGGAGACCGCGGCCACCTGCTAGCTATGTGGTTCCCGTCTGGGCAGTGTTTCATTTTTTATCTTACATTTAATGAGCACTTAGTATATACAGGTAGGTGCTGGGGATCCTTGAGAGAAGAGACCACCCCCCAAAACTTCTGCATGTGGAGCTGACACTCAGCAGCCCATATGATCCTCTGTTTGCTGCTCTGTGAAATGGGAATGTCATAGGGGCCTCTCTCATTGGACTGCTCTTGGGGTCCATGAGGCACTGGAGGGCTGATCCACAGAGCCAACTTCAGTTGCCTCCAGCATGAGATAGGAGCAGCCGTTATAACGATTTCAAAAGGAGTTATTCGGGTTCAATAAAACATCGCCGGGGTCAATAAAGTTTCGTTGAACGAACAAATGAATGAATGAAAAGTTCTAGCACACAGCTAGGAACTGTGTTTCCTTGAATGAGTGAATGAATGAATATAAAGTCAGACTAGTCCGGCATTCCGGAAAGGCAGGTCCTCGGTTTCTTATCCATAATTCCCAAACCTGAAAACTGTGAAAACCAAGAGTTACTTCCCTGCACCCTTTGGCAGCAAGCCCGGCCTGCTGCAAGCGGCAGCAGCAAGCGGCTGTTCAGTTTTGCAGCAGAAATAAAGACTTGGAGGATAGCGGTGTGTGCACTGTGTCGCCTTTTTAAAATCTGAAAAAATGCAGGCCACCAAGATGTGCCTGGTCCCAGAAGGTTTCTTTTTCTTTTTCTTTTTTTAATTTTATTTATTTACTTGGCAGAGAGACACAGTGAGAGAGGGAACACAGGCAGGGGGAGTGGGAGAGGGAGAAGCAGGCTTCCCACTGAGCAGGGAGCCCAATGCCGATGCCGGGCTGGATCCCAGGACCCTGGATCATGACCTGAGCTGAAGGCAGATGCTTGATGACTAAGCCACCCAGGTGTCACCCCAGAAGGTTTCTGACAGGGGCACCGACAGGGGACACAGGGCCCGCAAATAGAGGGGGGGTTAGGGGAGGAGGCTGGAGTCGGGGTCCGGGGGCCAGGGAGGGGGAAGCTTGGGTCCCCAGGCCTCACCTGCGGCAGAATGTGCTGGGTATGATGCACCCAGTTCGCCATGGAGTCCACCAGCTCGAGCACCGGGATGCCCTCAAAGTCGGGGTTTTCCTCGTAGGAGTCGCGCCCCGCACCACCCTCCTCCTCCTCATCTCCCTCTTCCTCGCTGAACTGGTAGAAGCCAAGCGGGCTGATGTGCGTGGCGGCCGAGATGCGGGCAATCTGGGCCCGCAGGTAGTTGGCCTCGTTGCCGGGGAAGGGCGGGAAGCTGACGATGGGGGCGTCCAGGTAGCCCGTGAAGAACTTCTTTATCTTGCGGGCCTGCACGATCTGGAGGGGCGTGACGTGTGGCAGCCGCGTCCACGGGCAGCCTGGCTCATTGCACACGAAATACAGGTACTTGTTGGTGCCCGAGCGGCTCTCCTCCTTAGGGACGATGGGTGGTGGCCTCCACATGGGCTTGGGGATCACGTCGGTGACCTTCTCCTCGTCCTCTTCGCCCTCCTCCTCACCGTGCGGGTCCAGGCCCTCCCCGCCCTCCATCATCTCCTCCACCTCCTCCTCCTCCCCTTCCTCCTCGCCCTCCCGGAACTCCACCTCCGCCACCAGGTAGCTGCGGCTGAGTCCCAGGATCTTGCCCCAGAAGCGGCAGGTGTGGATGGGCTGTTGCTCCACCAGCTGCTTCAGGGCCATGAAGATGCGGAAACTCTCATCGGAGCTCAGGCCCACACCGGCCTGCTCGAAGTAGAAGGCCGTCTCCATGATGTTGGGCACTGCTGTCTCAGCCTGCAGGGGTGGGGTGGAGGGCAGAGGGAGGAAGGCTGAAGCCCTGCTCCCTAGCCTGACTCTTCTAAAATCCAGAGAAGTGAACTGCTCTGTAACCCAGCTGGTCAGTGAGATGGATGTAGGGGCAAGTCCTTGGGGAGGATGTCCGTTATAGGAAGAGAAAAGGCAAAACAACAGCAACAATAGGAACAACAGCAACAATAAACCACTAGGAGAAAATCCATTTCTCCTTCATCCTTCCCTCTTCTTTCGCCTGGAATGGGATGTGAGATCTGGAGGCACAGCAGCTATTTTGGGACCATGGGGTAACAAAAAAATCCCATATCCTAATGATGGTAGAGCTGAAAGGTGGAAACCACTTGTCCCCAGTGGCATCACTGAACTGCCTTACCTCCCTGGCCTTCTTGTTCTATGGAACAAAGAGGCCACTTTTAGTCATGTTTCCTGTTACTTGCACCCAAATGCGCCCCTAACAGATATCCCAAATCATAGAGCAAATTAAGGGAAGAGGCAGGTCCTGAACCCAGGAATCAATGATGTTGGAGGATGGAAGTGGTAAGTCTTGCCCTCACTGCCCCCTCCTTCACCATCTACTTTGTTCAGGGAGACAGAGCAGGGCACAGAGAGACTGGGGAGGGCAGAAAGGGAGTGAGAACAAGCAAGTCGAGGGCTGAGACTAGAATACAGTGAGGTGGGCGCCTGGGTGGCTCAGTGGGTTAAGCCGCTGCCTTCGGCTCAGGTCATGATCTCAGGGTCCTGGGATCGAGTCCCGCATCGGGCTCTCTGCTCAGCAGGGAGCCTGCTTCCTCCTCTCTCTCTCTGCCTGCCTCTCTGCCTGCTTGTGATCTCTCTCTGTCAAATAAATAAATAAAATCTTAAAAAAAATTTAGAATACAGTGAGGTTTGAGCCCAACCACTCCCACAACCACATGGGCCATAAGGCTGAACCCAGTAATTTTTCATTTAGTCAGTTCAGACATCTTTATTAAAGACTCAGTGCAGGGGGCACCTGGGTGGCTCAGTGGGTTAAAACCTCTGCCTTCAGCTTAGGTCATGATCCCAGGGTCCTGGGATCGAGCCCCGCATCAGGCTCTCTGCTCAGCAGGGAGCCTGCTTTCTCCCCTCTCTCTCTGCCTGCCTCTCTGCCTACTTGTGATCTCTTTGTCAAATAAACAAAATATTAAAAAAAAACTCAGTGGGAGGGGTTCCTGGGTGGCTTAGCCAGTTGAGTATCTGATTCTTGGTTTCGGCTTTGGTTATGATCTTGGGGTCCTGGGATACAGCCCCACGTGGGGCTCCATGCTCAGCTCTGAGTCTGTTTGTCCCTCTCCCTCTGCTCTTCCCTCTATGAACACGTGCTCTCTCTCAAACAAATAAATAAAATATTTATAAAAAATTAAAAAAAATAGGGACACCTGGGTGGGCTCAGTTGGCTCGGGTCATGATCCCGGAGTCCTAGGATCGAGTCCTGCACCAGGCTCCCAGCTCCACGGGGAGTCTGCTTCTCCCTCTGACCTTCTCCTCGATCATGCTCGCTCTCACTGTCTCTCTCTCAAATAAATAAATAAATAAAATCTTTAAAAAAATCAAAAATAAAAAAATAAAGACGCAGTGGATGCCAGTCCCAGGCTAGGGCAGGCACTGAGATATATCAGAGAACAAAATACATGAGGTTCTTCCTCATGAGATCAGCCCTTGACCTGCCCTTGACCAACATGACACATCCAGGAAAACACATTGCCCAAACCACATGCTCTCCTGCCAGGATTTGAAATCAGAATGGAGAGAGAGGGGGTATGGTAAGTAAAATAATGATTGCCCCCAAAGTTTGTCCAGTCCCCCATCCCTGCACCGGTGCCTTCGTTATATCTTACACGGCAAACATGACTTACAGGTGTGATTAAATTAAGGATCGGGAGATGGGGACATCTTCCTGCATGATCTGGGTTGACCCAGTGTAATCACAAGGGTCTTGATAAGTGAAAGAGGAAGGCAGGAGGGTCAGAGAGGATGTGACTACAGAAGCAGAAATCAGACTGAGAGATTGAAGGTGCTGCGCTGCTGGCTTTGAAGCTGGAGACAGACCCAGGATGAAGGAACATGTGCTGCTTCTAGAAGCTGGAAAAGGCTAGGAGATGGTCTCTCTTCAAGAGCCTCCATTAGGAGGGCAACCCTGCCGACCTTGACTTTAGCTTTGGCAACACCAAGTCGAAGTGGACTTCGGACCTCCAGAACTATGAGGTGGAATGTTCTGTTGTCCTAAGCCATGAAGTTTGTTAGAGCAGCAACAAGAGACAAATACAGGTCCCAATGGCTGAAGGTGAAACAGGTTAAATGTGGGGGCCACACGGCAGATGACTGAGACTTTGTGTCCACAGTAACCTTTCGTAAGGACACTAGTCCTATTAGATTAGGGGTCACCCTATTCCAGAATGACCCCATCTTAACTAATTGCATCTACAGTGATCCTTCTTCCAGATAAGTTCCCATTCTGCAGGACCTGGGTGAGTGATACTTCTCCCCGCATTAGAATTTTTGGTGGAGGAACAACCCAGAACAGATGGCTGGTGTAAATACGATGGTGGTGATGTTTCAATCACACCAGTTGCTGTGAAAGATTTGGTGACAAACGTCCTGATGGAAATAGGCATACTGTTGTTCACAAGTGTTTGAAGCCCCTCTCCAAAGAGGAATGACACGCTCCCACCCATCCCCCACCTCCACTGCACTCAGGAGGGGCTGTGTCACTTGCGCTGGCTTCTTGAAACAGCAGTGACAGGGACACCTGTCACAGCCAGACAGCAGCTGTAAGAACCAATGTGGGGTTTGATATGCTCTCTTTCTCCCCCCTGCAGGGTGGAAACTTGTGGCACAATGCAAACCCCACTGCCCTGCGTTCTCAAGCAGCTGATGCACAGAAACCTTTGGCCAGCTCTGCATGGGCAGGCGATGTGAGTGAGAACTAAGCTGTGTCCTTTGAAGCCACAGAGACTGTGGTGCTGTTTGTTATCTCAGCTGGATGGGGCACACCCCAGCGTTCTGGTACTTTCCCTCAGTCATGAACATGATGTGAAAGCTTGTTTTCCTAATTGATGTGGACACCAGCAAGTCAGGGAGGGCTGAATCAAACTTAATTCTAAGACACTTTGCTGGTAGGAAGGAAGATACAGGAATGAGTGTAGGAAACTCTCTTGGGAGTGTGTGCTTGCCGCATGAGCCAGTGGCCATCACCCTCTTTCTGGGAATCTCCCCCTCCCATCCATATAGTAATGAAGTATCCTCTCTAGCCATGTGTAAATGATCCTGGCACTGTTGATTGGAGCAAGAGTGGGAAATTGACCTGAAAGGACAGATCAGACTCTGCTTCTCTCCCTACCATTGTCTCCACCTGTCATGTGTAACTGAGTTGGAGAAAAAGTACAGCTAGCATTCCCCCTGCCTAGAAATTACTCCTTTGGTATCACTGGGTTTGAACCCAGATTCTGTGGCCAGATTCTTTCTTCTTTTCTTCCTCCCAGGTTCCAGGAAGATCCCATCTGTGGTCTGGAAGAAATGATTTCATAGGGACAACTGGATGGAAGTTTTAAAAAGTGAATTCAGGCGCTATGGCGCAGCTGTATGCTGCAAGGTGCAGGGGGCCAGGAGGAGAGAGGGGCAGAGGTGAAGGATGGGCACTGGGATCTCTGAAGCTCTGCCAGAGGCCCAGCCACATCTTTGCCCTTGACTTGGAAAGGGTGGGTCAGCCCTGCCAGCCCACTGAGCCAGCACCATCTGCAAGCCCCTTTTCTGTTGCTCCCAGGTCACTTTCCCAGCCTCCCTTGCAGCCAGGGATGGTCGCGTGACTCAATCTGGCCAACAAGATGCAAGCAGAGGTCTTCTGAGAGGCTTCTAGGAAACTTCTACTCTCAATTTTAAAACTTCATTTTAAAAATTTTTATTTTTAAAAATTTGTTTAGGGGCGCCTGGGTGGCTCAGTGGGTTAAAGCCTCTACCTTCAGCTCAGGTCATGATCCCAGGGTCCTGGGATAGAGCCACACATCGGGTTCCCTGCTCAGCAGAGAGCCTGCTTCCCTCTCTCTCTCTCTGCCTGCTTCTCTGCCTACTTGTGATCTCTGTCAAATAAATAAATAAAATCTTGAAAAAAATTTATTTACTTTAAAAAAGATTTTATTTATTTATTTGACACAGAGAAAGAGATCACAAGTAGGCAGAGAGGCAGGCAGAGAAAGAGGGGAACAGGCTTCCTGCTGAGCAGAGAGCCCGATGTGGGGCTCGATCCCAGGACCCTGGTATCATGACCTGAGCTGAAAGCAGAGGCTTTAACCCACTGAGCCACCCAAGCGCCCCTGAAATTATTTTTTAAAAGGTATTATTTATATATTTTGAGAGAGAACATGAGAGAACAAGTGCCCGGAGGGACAGAGGGAGAGGGAAAGAGAGAACCCCAAGCAGGTTCCACGCTGAGCGTGCCCAAAGTTAGTCTGAACTTATAAATGCAAGAATAGTTAGCCTCCTTTATGAAACAGAGGCCCAGAGCCAGGGAGCTCTGTGCTATCAAACAGCCAAACCTGCTATGCGGCAGTTGTACGCAGCGGGCAGGAGATTTCTAAAGCAAAAAAAAAAAAAAAAAAAAACCATCCACAGAGCGAAGGTGAAGAACAGAGAATCCACAAACCGGTCGAGTCCATATAGGTGTAAATAAATCACAGAGATGGCATTTCAAAGGAGGGCGTAAGGAAAGGATGCATTTTCCCACAAGGGCTGTTGGGGATCATGGTCAGCGACTTAGAAGAAATAGAAAAAGGGAAATGAGAGCCTCATCTCCTGTCAGAAAAATAAATACGAAAAGCTGAATTGCGAATTTCTTTAAGTCTCTTTCTTTAAGTCTGCACAGGCCACAAACGCCCACAATTTTGCCGGTTTGCAGACCTCCCATTAAGAATACCAGCTCCAGGGACGCCTGGGTGGCTCAGTTGGTTAAGCAGCTGCCTTCGGCTCAGGTCATGATCCCAGCGTCCTGGGATCGAGTCCCACATCGGGCTCCTAGCTCAGCGGGGAGCCTGCTTCTCCCTCTGCCTCTGCCTGCCATTCTGTCTGCCTGTGCTCGCTCTCTTCCCCCCCTGATAAAAAAAAAAAAAAAAGAATACCAGCTCCAGGGGCGCCTGGGTGGCTCAGTGGGTTAAGCCACTGCCTTCGGCTCAGGTCATGATCTCAGGGTCCTGGGATTGAGTCCCACATCGGGCTCTCTGCTCAGCAGGGGCCTGCTTCCCTTCCTCTCTCTCTGCCTGCCTCTCTGCCTACTTGTGATCTTTGTCAAATAAATAAAATTCTCAAAAAAAAAAAAAAAAACAAACCCCAGCTCCAAGTTCTTAAGGGGGTGGGGCCTTGAGGGACCAGGCGGTCGAAGGGGCGGAGTCTCACGACCAATAAAATTTCAAGGGGGCGGAGCCTCAATTGCCCCCCTGTTCTAAGGGGGCGGGGCCTCTAGGAGCAAATCCTTCTAAGGAGGCGGGTCCTTGAGGGACTTGAATTAGACGTAGACAAGACCTGGGGGTAGGGGAGGAACCGCTTTGAACCCAGTTCTAGGGCCATCTGGGTGGCTCAGTGGGTTAAAGCCTCTGCCTTCAGCTCAGGTCATGATCCCAGAGTCCTGGGATCGAGCCCCGCATCGGGCTCTCTGCTTCGTGGAAAGCCTGCTTCCTCCTCTCTCTCTCTGCCTGCCTCTCCTCCTACTTGTGATATCAATCTCTGTCAAATAAATAAATAAAATCTTTAAAAAACAACAACAAAAAAAACAAACCAGTTTTAAGTGGGGTGGGGTCTCCTAAGGAAAAATGATCTGAAATTCAAACCCATATTCCTAGGTAGAACTTTGTGCCCAAGCCTAGGGATTTCCACCTGCGCTTTGGTCCTCTATCAGATTGTGGTTCCTCCATTCTCTCACCATCCCACCCCACTATCGTCAGAATCCTGGAGTCTCAGGAGCGTAGACAGAAGTGCGCACAGATCAAGAGCAACTGCAGATGTGTCAAAGGTTGTATATAGTATGGGCTTTGGAGATCACATTCCTGCCTTCCTAATGCAGTCCCTGGTAATTCCCACCTTCGTGCCCTCTGAGTCTTTTTTCTATAAATAGGAGTAGGTCGCACTTGCCTCGCAGGGTTGTTTTAGGGACAGAATGAGAGCTCTTCAAGCTCTTAGCAGGAGCCAGGGAGGTGTCAGAATGATCATAAACAGTTCTCAACAAATGTTTCTTGAATGAGTGAAAGAACACTTTACTTGAATTTTCTGCCATTGTCCAATTCTGGAAACGATTGTGGAATTAAATATTCTGAGGACAGTGAAATGTTAAGGAGCGAAGAGTGGAAGAGTTCTTAGAGAGTCTCAATGAAAGGGGAAACTGAGTCTGGGGACTGGGGAGCACGTCAGCATTGAGGGACTCCAGGAGGCAATGGGTTTCACAGAAAATATCTGCAAACCAGAATTATTTTCGGAGGAAGGAGTAGAGGATGGTAAGAGAGACCAGTTCCACCTCCATGTAGCCACAGGAGTGCAGAGGGCCAACTAGCCCTTCTGCTTCAAACACTTCAGGGCACTCCAGGTGCCTCAGGAGAAAGCCTGAGCCCCTTGGCCCGGTATTCAAAGCCCTCTGTGACCTGGTTCTGGACCCCTCCGGCCAGTGCACACACAAAACTGAAACTGTTTATGTTGCATTCCCTCTGCATTCCCTCCGCTCCAGACCTAAGCACAGGCTGTGCATAAACCTGGGCTGGGCCACTGAGGGTCCCGCTGTGCACCCCTCCTACCGGCTCAGGCTCACTTACCACCTCCTCCTCCATCTCCTGTTCGCCCTCGCCTCCCGCGCTGCTCCGAAGGAATAGCCCCTTCTGCCTCTCAGCCATCTCATAGGTGGGCTCCAACTCAGGGTCATCTCGCATGGTGTCCAGCTTGGGGTGGAACCACTCCCATTGCGTAGTGCGGTTCATTGACTCCAGGATGGACAAGGGATCCTCGGGCCGCTGGTTCAGGATCTTGGTCAGCAGGTTCACCAGGTGCTCATACCTGCCTCCCCAGGGAGGGAGTGGGAAGTGGGAGACATTACTCGCTCAGCTCAGTGAGTTGTTGTTGTGTGCCCGGCCCTGAGCCTGGCACTGGGGACCCCATAGAGAAAATGTCCCTGCCCCCACGGAGGGAATATTCTGATGATGGAGGCAGACATTAACCAGATAGGCAGAAATATATAGTGTGTCTTTCTATGAAGACAAAGCAGGGAATGGGCACTGGGAATGCCAGGGATAGAAGATGGCTTCCAATTTTAAATAGAGAGGCCAGGGAAGGTCACACCAAGGGGACTTCTAGGCTGAGATCTGAGTGACGAGTGACGTGAAGGAAACCATACAGATATTGGGGGTGTTTCGGTCAGAGAGAAAAACTGCTGGATAGACCCTGAGACATTTCATGAGTCTAACAGGATGTTGACAAAATTCAAGGAAACTAGGAGATAGGAACATTCCATGCCAAACTTGCTTAGAAATACAGATGCTACAGGGGTGCCTGTGTGGCTCAGCCGGTTAAGCATCTGCCTTCGGCTCAGGTCACAGTCCCAGGGCCTTGGGGTTAAGCCCCCTACTTCTCCCTCTCCCGCTCCCCCTGCTTGTGTTCTCTCTCTGGCTCTCCCTGAAGTAAATGAAAATCTTTTAAAAAACGAATTATAGATGCTGAGGTCCTAAGTTAAATGGCACCCAGCAAAAAGTTGCTCTCAGAAAGATGACACACAATAATTAAACTGGGCTAGTAACAGGACTAGGTTGATACTAGAAAAATAGAAAAAAACATACCCATCATGTTAATATGTTTAAAAAAAATATATATATATATATAAGTTGGGGCACTGGGGTGGCTCAGTCAGTTAAGCATCTGACTCATGGTTTCAGTTCAGGTCATGATCTCAAGGGTCATGAGATTGAGTTCCACATCAGGCTCCCCACTCAGCAGGGAGTCTGCTTGGGATTCTCTCCCTCAGCCCCTGCCCCCACTTGTGCATGCTCTCTAAAATAAATAAATAAGTCTAAAATTTCATATATATATATATATATATAAAATCACCTCAACCAGTGCAGAGAAATTGAGAATATTCAACAGCCATTTATGATTTTAAAAAACCCCAGCAAACTAGGAATAGAAGGTAATTTTTTATAATCATATAAAGGGGATCACATTGGAGGTCTCAGCCAATGCAATCTGACATGAAAAAGAAGGGAAAGGTAAAAAGGATTGGAAAGGAGGAAGGGAAAGTGTCATGGTGTGCAGGTGATGTGATGAACAGAGGCCCTGAGCTGAGGGTGTGTCTGGTGTGTTGGAGGAACACTAAAGACGTCAGAGTGGCTTTGGTGGAAGAGGGGAGAGAGGTTATAAGGGGAGAAAGGAGGTGGGGTCATGGCTGTATTGTAATGCCTTCTTTGTACCTGAGTCCCAGACTATGCTGGGCACTTGAGAGTTGTGCTGGATTCTCACCCCAGTCACACATCTGAGGAACAATCGTGATCCCTACTCTCCAGATGAGGAAACAGAGACTTAGAAGAGTTGAGGTCATGAGGTCACAGAGTGGCAGCACAGCCAGGATTTGAAACCAGGTTGGTCTAATTTCAAAGCATGTATGTGTATTCCTCTGCTGGATGGAAACTGTATGGTGGCGGTCTGGGGTGTGCTGGACAGCCATCACTGAATTGGGAAGGGTAAGAAGTCAGACTTTGGCCTTGGCTTTTCAATAGGAGACCTTGAAGTTCCCGAGGCTGGGAACCATTGAAAAGAGCTAGAGGTTAATTTTGACTAGACTTTAGGAGCCTGGATAGGGAGCTGACTAGAGATGAAGTTTAGAGAGCCAGTAGGGGCTGAATGGCTGAAAAGTATGAACCTACTCCTGAGGGCACTGGGGAGCCATAGCAAGATATGCCCATGGGAGGGATAGGGTTAGTTTTGTACTTGAGCAACATCTGTTATTTCTCCAGCCTTGTCTCCTCCCCCTTTCTCCCCTGGTTCCAGTCATATCAGCCTCCTTGCTGTTCCTCAAATACTGCAAGCCTTAAAGCCTTTAAACATGGTGTGTCCTATACCTAAACCACTGTACCTCCAGTTACCTCCAAGGTGTTCTCCCTCATCTGCTTCAGGTCCCTGATCAAATGTCACCTCCTCAGAGGCCTTCCTTAACCTCATGCTGTTTAACAGGTACTCCCTAACCTCCCCCCCTTACTCTGCCTTACTTTCCCCCTTAGCTTTTTTTTTTTTTTTTTTAAGATTTTATTTGACACACAAAGAGAGATAAACAGAGTAGCAGAGGGAGGAGAAGCAGACTCTCTGCTAAGCAGAGAGCCTGATCCCAGGACTCCTGGATCATGACCTGAGCCGAAGGCAGGTGCTCAACTGACAGTCATCCAGGCACCCCTCCAGCTTTAGCTCCCATCATCACCTATCATTTGTTATATTTATTGTCCGTTCTCCCAACTAGAATGTAAATTTCATCATGATGTAATGGGGACTGAGAAGTGTACTGACTACAGCTAAGCAGCCTTGGCAAGTGCCTTCCCCAGGCAGAAAAGTTGAGGGGAGAATGGGGCCTCAGGACCCAAATCACGCACATCTGCTGCATCCAACTGTTATCACCTGGGCTATGGGACCTACTTTCTCTGTCTCAGTTTCATCCTCTGTGAAACAGGGACAGTAAGTGTGCTAATCTCAGCTGTGAGAACTGGATGTTAACATCTGGATGGTGGCAAAACATCTACTAAGTAAATGTTAACTATTATGGGGCACCTGGGTGGCTCGGTTGGTTAAGTGACTGCCTTTGGCTCATGTCATGATCCTGGAGTCCTGGGATCGAGTCCCACATCAGGTTCCCTGCTTGGCAGAGAGTCTGCTTCTCCCTCTGACCTCTCCCCTCTCATGTTCTCTCAAATAAATAAAAACCTTTAAACAGAAACGTTAACTATTACTAGTTTCATCCCAACTGCTAGTCTGAGTCAGATGCCCCTGGAGCAGGCACTGGTTACCCATGAGGGGTGATCCCGTCTGACAGAAGAGACCCCTGGGTCTGAGGCAGAGATTTAGCTGGACGGGGCATCTCCCTGCCTGCGTCCCGCTCCCTCCCCACTCGAGAGCCCCTTCTCACAGGCTGAGGCTGCAGCCGGCGCTGGTCTGCAGCAGGTAGGCCTTGGCATTCTGTACGGCCAGCTCCCGAGGCTCTGGCTCAGGCACCTCCGCACTGAAGGGCATGAAGCCCAGCTCCGAGCGTGAGTACTGGAGGGTGGGGTCATCCCTCATGTAGGGCCCATGCGGGACACCCTGGTCGAACTGTAGGTCTTCTCCCTGGTACATGTTGAACTGGCCCAGGTAGTCGGGCTGCGTCTCCAGGTAAGCAGAGTCCAGTTGCTGGAAGAGGCTGCCTTGGCCCTGCTGTAGTTGCTGCAGCATTAGGCTGACGTTTCGGGCGGCCTGCATCCCGCCTTCTTCCAGGTAAGGTTGGGGCTGTAACTCGGAAGGAAAGCCCATATTCAGGGACGGGTACTCTACACCACCCAGCTGGGCTTCCTCAGTGGGGTACATCGCCAAGTTCTCCTGTGCGGTCAGGGGGGGCCCTGATGACCAGTCCTGGAGGTTGGTCTGGCTCGCCAGGATCCCTTGACTGCTCTGCACGGCCGGGCCATCAAATGGTGTCTGGGGCACCTCCTCGGAGATGCTAGGCTGGGGTAGACTGAGCTCCCGACTGCGCCGCTGGGGCACCTGGGAACTCCTTCGACTTGAGGGTTGCTGGGGTTGGGGCTCAGGGTCGGGCGATGGGTCCCCCATAGTTCAGAAGAGGTCGCAGACCTCCAGAAGTAAGGCCTGCAGACAGGGAGGCCAGCTTAGTTGCCCGCCTGCCGGCACAGGCCCGGTAGCCTCTGCGCCCGCCGAGCCGGTTTCTAAGTAGGGAGGGGGCGGGCCGTTACCAGGGGAGGGCGCGCGGGGACGCCCGGCCAAGGACCTGACTTCTGCGCAGGCGCAGCCCCCCAGCCCCAGGGCCTGCCAGTCCTCCAGCCAGCACCTGGGGGCGTTCACTCCACACGGGGCAGTCCCACAGCTGACACGCAGGTAGAGACGAGAGACTGCATCCACGCCCCAGACCCGCGATCTTTTTAATTTTAAAGGCAAAGCCCCTGCGGCTAGGCCCCGCCCCGCCCTTCCAGAGCCCCCAGCCCCATACCCCTTCCCCACCAAGCCCCGTCAGCTGTTCCCCTTGATCTCGGGTTCCCCGGATTCCTCGGCGGCAGGGCTGGGGGTCTTCATGGTGTCTTCTCCGGCAGGGGTGAGGGTCTGGGGACTGCGCTCCTCCTTTGAGGTCAACCCGCCCGCTGCCTCCTGGTGACAGGAGAAGGGGGAACAGGTCAAGGATAGCAGAGCGTGGTCCTACCTCCATGCTTCCTTCTACCTCCATGCTTCCTTCGGGCTGTACCCCCCTCCCCCCGACCCTGGGCACTTGGCATACACCCTCTATCCGGGGGCCCTAATTGTCTTCTTCCTTTGCTGCTTTGAGGTTGTCATCCCTACCTTAGGTAGGGGCCCCTCAAGACTAGAGTCCAGGAGTGCGGCCTCGGTCAACCCCGAGTCGTCATCCATGCTGATGAAGATGGCCGGGGTCTCACACTCAGGCCCCTCCTCCCGGAAATCTATGGCTTCTTCGGGCTGGGGAGGGCCTGGCCGGGTGGAGGAAGAGGACGACGACGACGACGATGACGACGAGGGGGCTCCCACTCCTCCCGGCTTCAGCTTCTGTTCCTCCTCCAGCTGACGCTTTAAGGCTTTCTCCTGGGCCAGCCGCAGGCCAATGAGGTCCTGAGGGGGCCGGGGGGCAGGGGCCGGGGCCAGGGCCAAGGGCTCCAGGTCGTCCTGGGGGTGGCGAAGGGCACACGGAAACTCAGCGCGGAGGGAGTGGGGGCCAGGTCATAGGCTGCTGTCAGAGGATGGTGGCAAGGAGCCAGCAGGGTGGGCATGGGGAGTACGCAAGGGGCAGCTGTTCCTCCACCTCCCATCCCTTTCAGCAGGAGCCTCCACCAGAGGTGGCTGGGGTGGGGGGGGGAACAGGATGGGCCTTGCTGGCTTAGGGGTTAGGGAGCTGTGGGCCCTCACCTCTTCCAGGGGCCCTGCAGGCACTTCCTTGGCCTCTGGCTCCTGCTTGCCACTGGCCTCCAGGATGGTCATGATGGAGTTGGGGATGTGTGCTTGCTAGGGGAAGAGCAGGTTGGGGGCTCTATGGAGTGCTTGGACCCAAGACCCTTAGTGGACCCTCCCAGAGCCCCTGAGCTTCTGCGACAGTGCAGGGCTCCCCTCTGCTCACCCCCATCCAGTCTTGCAGGGCTGAACCCATGGGGCCACCCATCCCACACCCTGGGGTACCTGGTGGGGGGTGAAGGATCGGACGTGGGCCAGCAGGGGTTCCCGGAGCTCTGGGCACTTGTCAAAGACGGCACCCAGCTGCTGGGGTGGCAACTGCAGGATGACCTGGAAACTCTGGGGCTTGGTGCGTTGACAGCACTTGATGAAGCCCTCCCATACCTTGGGATATTTCCACACCTGAACGGGGCGGGGAGGGAGCGGTCCTGAGCAGGTGCTCAGGCAGTCACCCCAGAAAAGGGGAAGACCTTACCAAGATGGGGCCCAAATCCTTGCCAGCCAACAGAGTCCTCTGAGCTACCCACAGCCCTGACCTCTGGCCCTCCAGTTCTGGATCCTGTCCCCACCACCCCCCACCCCTTCACATAAGCACAGTCTCATCTCACTCTTGCAGCAGCTTTGAGGCGCGACGTCAGCCCTGCTAAACAGATGAGGCCCAGGGAGGTGCAGGGGTTCGTCCATAGTCAAGCGGGGACCATGGGGCAGAACCAGGGTTTGAACTCAGGGCTGTCCGAACCTGCATCTCACCTCTAAGCTGGATGTTGCAGAGTGGCAACCAATGGGCTCAATCTAGTCTGAGAGCTCGTGAATGGTATTTTTTTTTTTTTTTTTAAATTTCATCATGGTATTTCTAGCTTCTCTTGAGAAATGGGCCTCTATTTCAGCTCCAGTATGTATTGTGGCTGGGTGCAGAGGCGGCGGCAAGGGGGACTATGTCTCTCCTGGGATGCCCACCCTGTGAAGCCTACCACTAGCTGTTCCTGGCCCCCAGCTGCCCTCACACATCACGCTGCTGTCCTGGAGCCGACTCAGCGACCCCTGTTGGGCTGTACTGTCCTTGGCCTAGGGCAGGGCAAAGGGGCTGGCGGGTCTAGAGTGCGCTCTCCTCATCCTGCCTCCCTCTGTGGGGTGGGCAGCCAGTGGGCTGGAAAAGCCCCGGGGCCTGCCTCCAATCTGTCTTCAGTGTGTCCCGCTGCAGCCCACTGCCTGCAGGGCTGGGGCAGCCGGGGGCAGGTTACCTGCTTCATGATGAGGCGGGACAGGATGTTCATGACGAAGCCCCCCAGGCGGGGGTACATGGTCAGAGACTGGATGACGGTCCTCATGAGCAGCATGGGCAGGGGGCTCTGCTCCATCAGCTGCTGCATCACCACGGCCAGCACCTCCGATGTGTACACGTTCCGTTCCGCAAAGCACAGGTTGGTGGCTGCGAGGAGGCGGAGAGTGGGCCTGTCCTCTTTGCCCAGCTCCCCCGAAAAGGCGGGAGCCCCACCACCCTTAAGGAGAGCCTCAGCCCCATTAATCTGCCCCCATGAGTGGAGACCTAGCCCTCATTCCGGAAGCTCTGGAGGGGAGACTTCCTCACCCAGCAGGGCTCTCAGGGGATACTGTAGCCTGGGGTGTTGGTCCAAGGGAAGACATGGCCAGCTGCTGGAAGCCCCAGGCTGGGCAAAGTGGGCAGACCTTGGCCCTTTTTCTTTGGGGACAACCCATGGAAAGGCTGAGGCAGGAGAGACAGGTTGCCAATGTCTGGGGGCCCTTTCTGGCTTGCCCTTCCCACCTGTCCCAGAAAGGGAAGGCAGCTTCCATAAGACCCCCCACAGGAGACCAGAGATGCCCTCTACCAGCAGGCCAGTCAAGGGACTGCCCACTCCCAGTCCTGATCAGAGCATAAGGATCTGTGCTGGTGCTGGAGGGACACCAGGCATGGGGGTATGTGCGAAGCACAGTGCAGAGTGTAAGGGAGCAAAAGGAGGAAGCTTGGGCCGACGAGGTGCTCCCCAGCTCAACATCCAGTGCCAGGAAAGGCCCAGGAAGGGCTGGCACGACAGGGCATCCATGAAGGCAAGAGGGCCAGGACAGGACTTGGGGTCTGTTCCCTGGGGAATGGGTAGTGGTACCCCAAAAATCAGTGGGATCGGCGGTGTTCCAATCCATTGTGCTAATGGGGAGACCCCAGGAACTGCCTCTGAACCCCTTCTTCCCCAAACACCACTTGCCATGTGAGTCTGTCAACCAGGAAGTCTTTATTGAGCCAGAAGAGAGGCCCCCAATCCTTGAGAGGCTAATGGAGAACAGGGGTGGGTGCCTATAAGGAATGAGGGAGGCTCCTATAAGGAACAGGGGAAGGATGGAGGCATTACAGGAACACAGGCAGGAAGGAGATGAGAGTGGGGTAGGGCAGGTATCTAGGCCAAAGGAGCAGAGGAAAGTAGAAGGTAAGGACAGTGCAGAAGCCAGAGTGAACCTACCAGAAACCCAGAAGTTCCTCCTCGTCCCTTCCACTTAGTGGCTGGTTCCTGCCTCCTCTACCTAAAAGGGTCCATAGCCAAACCCTTTTCCTCTCCTCCCCCTCTGCCCCAGTCTCCCCTGGGCCTTCTACCCTGTCCTCTACTCTACCCTTCATAGCAGGCTAAGGAAAAGTCCTTTCAGAAGCTCAGCCTGACCCCACACCTCCCAGGGGTCCTCAAGATATCAAGTCTAATCTCCTACTGGGGCCTAGAAGACCCCGTGTGGGTGGGGCCTAGGCATGGTGTTCTTAATGCTTATGGTCTGACCTCTCCTGACCAGGCTCCTTCCCCTCAACCACAAGATCTCGTCAGCCTCACCTCTGCAGTTCTAGAACCAGACCATGCCAGCACATCTCTTGGCCTCTGCAAATATTCTTTCTCTGGGATCAGTGTCTCCCCGGCTACCTTACCCCTACTCATCTCTCTGTGGTTTTAGCTCAGGTGTCCTCTTGAGGCTCCCCCGTGCCAGCCCTGCTCACTGTGGGCTTTCATCATCTGAGGAGGGACCGTGAGCCCTGGGGGGCAGGATCAGGGCTGTCTCCATCCCTGCTGGGTCCCCAGCACTGTCCGGCACAGGACCGAGCACAGGCGCTCAGTGAGTTTTCTTTAACTGCCGCACCAGAATGCGGGGGGGGGGGGGGGGGCAGCGCAGGTCCCGTTATAGAGCAGGTCCCATTATAGAAAACCTCACCAGAGAAAGAGGGTGGCTTTTAAAGGAGAAGAGAATGCCTGTACTATCGGGCATGGGGGACCCAACGGTGCACAGAACAGGACTGGACTTGGATCCGGAGCTCAGAGTTGAATGGGGATCCTAGTGCAACCAGGACCACCACTAGTGCCTGAGTGGAGAAACGTACTCTGGGAACTGGCTAGCTCGGGTGCTAGGGACAAACAGCAGGTAGGGAGAGCAGCTGGAAGGTTGCTAGGAGCTCAGAGGCACGGAGGCTGTGCGTAGGCCTGGGCTTGCAGAAAGAAACAGGTGGGCTTCTAAAGGTCAGGCCTTGACAACATCTCCAGGGACCTGGCCACTGCCCACCTGAGTGACCTGTGGCAAGGCTCTTCCTTCCTTGGACTTATTCTGGGCCTGCGAATGGACTTAGTGGGGTGGTGTGGTCTGTGAATCCCCCCAAATTGTACACAAAACTGTGTGAGTCTGTCCCCCTCGGGAAGGTGCCCACACTTCCCTGACATCAAAGGGGCTACAGCCTGTAAAAGAGCCACTTCTGGGGGCGCCTGGCTGGCTCAGTCGGAGGAGCATGTGACTCTTGATCTTGGGGTCATGAGTTCGAGCCCCACCTTGGATGTAGAGATTACTTAAATAAACAAATAAGTGTAAAAAAATAAAATAAAATAAAAAGGCCACTTCTGGATGCTTAGCTTCGAGACCCTTTTCACGTTACTGTTCTTTCACCAGAGGCCTTAATTCCTCCTCAGTTGTAGCGTAAGTTTTAGACTTCCATAGGCTCCTCTCTCAATCTCAAAGATTCTGAGAGAACTTGCTAAGGAAGGCCAGGAAATAAGTAGTCATGGGAGGAGCCAGTTTAGGCTAGATGAGAAGCTAAGTGGTGGTGGTTGGCTGCGGGGGGACCCTCTCCCCGCTCTTAAAGTAGAGACAAGGACTCGAAGGACGGGGGTCTGAGTAGAGGGGGGCAACAGTAAGGGCTTCCACGTTGGGGGCCAGAAACCTCTCTCAGGGAGGAGCGGGGGCAGTGCCAAGGAGAGCTGACAGGGAGAAGTCCTCCTATGGGAGGTGGCAGCACTGGGACCCAGGGTGCCACAGGCGGGCAGAACTGGCAGAGCTGGGTTCCAACTCGGGTCTAGCGGGCTTCAGATTCTGTGTGGCTCCACTAAACCGCTTAGCTTGTGCACGGCCCTGAGCAAGTTCCTCAATCTCTCTGGAACATTCACTTTCTCATCTAGAAGACGAAAGTCCGCATACTCACCAGGTAACAGCTGGCATGTGTCGGCAGGCCGGCCTGAAAGGCACTCGGGGGAGCCTGGCTCAGTGTAAGTGCTCGGGAAGTGGTGCCAGCAGCTATTAGGAAACTGCTGGTTGAGGAGAGCCAGCCAGTGTGTCCCCAACCCCTGCCCTGGAGGCACCTTCTCCTGTCTCAACTGGAGCCCGGACTGGACTCAGCATCTACTCCTGGTCCGACAACGGCCCTGGTGGGCTCCATCTGCTCTGCTGGCCGTCCCTCTGCCCCCTGTTCGGCCGAGGGCTCTGCTTCCTTCATTCCTCGAGCCAGGGCTGGGGAGGGAGGGGGCCCCCACCCTTCTTGAGGACTACTCTGGGCCAGTGCATAGCAGATGCACCAGTTCCTTCGACAGAGGGGGGAAGGAAAGAGAGGAGGGAGGGAAGGCAAAGGAACGAGGGTAGGTGTCCAGAGCGGAGATGGGGTTGCAGGTGGCACAATCTCCAGTGCGGCAAACTCCAGCGGGGACATGTGAGTGACTGAGGTTCCTCCCTGGGTCCGCAGCAGCCAGGCCACTTGGGGGAAACGGGGGGAGCGCCTCACCTTTGATAATGGACTTCATGTCACACTTCACCGAGTCGATGTTGTGCAGTGCGATCAGCAGCTCTCCAGGGTTCAGTGGGGACAAGGCCGAGTTCCCTTCACCTGTAGGGAGGGAGCGGGAAGGGGAAGGAGACAGGGTGGCACCTAAGAGGTGTGTCTGGGTCCCTAGACTAGGGGAGTGTGAACGAGTATGAGGCACCCTCTGCGTTGATGGGACTGGGAGGACAGAAGGCTGGGGCAGGGGACGAAAAAGAAAGGAATGTATGCCACTCCTTCCGGGAAGCCTTCACCTTGCTCTCCTCCTTCCCTGCATGGGGTTCCTACCCTTCTAGGGCAATAGCTGATGCACTCCAGCAGCTCCTCTCCCTCCTCCCTGGGCTGTGCCCCCAGGAGGGCATGCAGAGCACAGATGGGCCAGGCCATGCACTCGATGACCGCGCTTAGAGGTGACGCTGCCCACAGGCAGCTAGGGGAGACGGCACTCTGCTGGTGTGGTTTGGGGGGTCCCAGACACTCCTGTGTGGGGGTTTTAAATCAATGTTATGGGGGCGCCTGGGTGGCTCAGTCGTTAAGCATCTTTGACTCAGGTCATGATCCTAGTGTCTTGGATTGAGCCCCGCATCGGGCTCACTGCTCAGCAGAGAGCCTGCTTCTCCCCGTCTCTCTGCCTGCTACCCTGCCTACTTGTACGCTAATAAATAAATATTTAAAAAATCAATCAATCAATCGATCATGTTATGGGTGCAACAGCCAGCCTCCATTCCCTCGCTAACACCATGAGCCCCCGGGGTGAGAGTGAGGGGTCCATCCTAGGTCAATGGGCTGTTTTTCTAGGTTCAAAGTTCTATTTTGCTTCTTTCGACCCCATCGAAGACACCACCTACCATGCTGGGTGCCCAGCAGGCGGTTGAAGACCTCTTTCACCACAATGGGGTTGAGTTTGATGAGCTTTGGCAGGGCCTGGATCACTTCTTTCTGCAGGGGGAGTGAAGGGGAAGCGGGTCAGAGGGCACCCCCATCCCAGGTGCTCGCCCTGGGATGAGGCAAGGAGAAGCTCCGGCCTTGACCTCAGACACTTCCCTCCTCTTGCTCCCTCTGGTCCCTTGGGGTTGAGCTTTCTCCTTGAGTCACTGGGCCTGGCTCAGTCCCAGCCTCGTCACTCCCCATCTGAGCCTTCCTTGTGCCACATGCCCCTTGATAGCCCCTGCAGGGAGAGGGTGTCATCGTCATCCCCTTTTTCCACAGAAGACTGAGGCTCACCAGGGCCCCACAGCCTGTTAGCAATAAGACCTGGGTGAGTGGAACACAGTTAGGCCTTTGGACCGGCGTGTGTGTGTGCGCACATGCGCGTGCACATGCATCACTATGATCCTCATTTGACAGAGAAGACCAAGGAGCAGAGAAGGGGGTGGCTTGCCTGAGGTCTCAGAGGAGAAAGCAGAGCTGAGACTGCCCCAAAGCTCCTCCAGGGCTTGCAAGTGTCTGACGTGGGTACCTGGGTGCCTACCTCCTCCCCACCCCTGCCCTGCCCGCCTTCGTCGGGGGTTATCCCGACATTCAGCTCCATACCTTCTCTAGTCCGTTGAGCACAGGGATGAGGAAGCGGACATCTGGCAACCGCTTGTGGTAGAGATCCCGAACCCGCTTCACCAGCTCTGGGGAGGGCGGGACTGTAGGCAGAAGAGTAAGCAGGGGGCACAGGTGGGGTGAGGGGGAGCCCCGAGAGGAAGGAGAAATGGCAGTGGCTGTGGGCAAGGGGAGGGGAGGGCCAACTCCGCTTCAGAGCAGGAATCGCTGGCCCCTGGTTTCTCAAATGCATTTAGCAATACAGCCAACAGCTCTGAGGGCCAGGTCTTGGGAAGGGCCCATGAGGAAGGTCTGGGACATGGAGGAAAAGTGGGGGGTACTGGGGGCACCTTTGTCCGTGAGGCTGTGCAGACATCGTGTGACCAGTGTCTCTGCCCCCTTGGGACAGTTTTCTACCAGCAGGAGCAGCTCTGGTGAGTTCATGCCCATTCCTCGGATCTAGAGGGAGAGAAGGGATGGCAGGCTGGAGAAGGGGCTGGGCAACATGTACAGGGCGAGGGGGCCCAAGAGGAGAACTCAGGGAGGCCCAGGCACCAGAGGCAGTGTGGCTGGCGGGGATGATAGGACTCTGGGGCACAAACTGGACAAAGAGATCTTAAAAGTTCTTGTTACCAGAGAAACAAACAATGTGAGGTGACGGATGTTAGCTAATGTTCCGTGATCATCCTCCTGCAATACCCCGACCTCCCCGCAGACACTGGGTTTGACATCTCATGGGAACACAGGTTGTGTGCCAGTTACACCTCAGTGACCCTGGGGGACAACAGAACTGGTGACAGAGTTCAGGGAACTGGGAGAAATGTGGGGAAGGTGGGAAGGGGCAGGGCAGCAGTATGGGGCCTTCCCTTACCCCCCCTTACAGGGTACAGACTTGCTGTAGCTCCCAAGTCTTCACCAGTGCTGGTTACCTACTGAGCAGGCGGGCTATCTACTGAGCAGCCGGGCCCTTCCCGTCACCTCTGACCTAACCTGACCTCTGATGCCCAGCCTGCTCTCCAATTCCTCAGTAAAGACTTTTCAGGCTTCTAAAGATGTAAGTGGCAACCAGTGCCCCGCATGGCGGCCTGCTCAGATCAGGACTCGGCCCTGGTCTTCTCAGTGGGCAACAATGCAGGGAGCACCAGGCTGGGTATGAGGGCTCAGGCCTTCCTCTGCCATAAATGTTTATAATGGTCCATGGAGCTGGCAGTCTTTGCCCTCCGGGAGCTCACTGTCTGGTGGACTCACTCTGAAAACTAGGGGAGGACACTGCTGAATCTGGGGGGCAGGTATTTGGTTTGAGCCCAACAGACTCCTTTTATGCTGGAGATTTTCTGTAATAAAGCAGGGGCATAAGATATAAAAAAGTGGCTTCTGATCTAGCTGCAGATTGGAAGGGCAGATAGTCTGAATTTCAGGGGCCTGCTGCTTCTCATGTAGGTGACCTTGTGGCTTCAGAGAGAGGAGCAGGCGAGACTTGTGTAATGACAACTAAAGATGGCCAGCGGCCAGCCAAGGGAAGGCCAGCTCCTAGCCGGTGACAGTGATACAGACATTTACGTGCATGAGCTTCTGGAGTCCCTGCAGCAAGCTGGGGGGACGGAATCATCCTCCCTGTTTTTACTGAAGGGAGGTCAGAGAGGCAGGATGTGGACCCGGGTCTGCCCTGCTCCAGCCTCATAACTGCAGGGCGACCCTGCTGTCCTTTCACTGGCAGACGGGGCAGGTGGACCACCCACAAGCTCCAGAGCGGCAGGACCCAGGGCGCCCACCATCGGTGCTGAGCCCTCGCCGAGGTGGAGATACCAAGGGAAGGGCTGGACTTGGGACCTCAACCCTGCCCATGGGTGGGCAGAGCCTGGTGGGCTCAGGGGCCTCACCGGCTGCTCGATGACCCTCAGCACTGTCCGCTTGATGTCGGCGATGGCCTCCGTGTACACGGCCGCCAGTTCGTGGATGAGCTTGTGGTTCTGAGGCAGGAGAGCCAGGTAGAGGTACAGACACTGCTTTACGGTCTCCTCGGTCCAAGGCGCCGCCACCTCTGATAGGGCAGGGGGCGGGGATCAGGGATCACTCTCTTCCCCGCGTCTCCCACCCTCATTGTCTGTCCCTTCTTTTGGGGCCAGGCACAGAAGGGAACTGTTCTAGGGCAGGAAGCCAAGCATCAGGGCAATGGTGAAGGACCAGGACTACTCCCCTTTTGGAAGCCTCTGCACTGAAGTCCCACCTCGTCTCTGCCCTCAATCCACAGGGCAGCCAGAGGGATCTTTCCAAAGGGAAGTTCTAAGCTTGCCCTTCTCTGGTTCTGCGTTCCCACGACTACCCTGTGCCCGGGATAAATCCCCAGCGCCCACCTTGGCTCTACTTGCCAGATGCTCTATGTTCCCTGCTCCCCGGGGCTCCATGCTCCAGCCACAGCCTCCTCCTGACAATCCACCCCCCAGAACCCACACAGGTCCCCTTGCACACATCACTCTACTGCCTGAACGCTGCTGCCCAACTCCCTTCTCTGTATCTCCTCATCCTCTGGGTCTCACACAAGCAGTGTCTCTCCTGGGAGGTCTTCTGGGCAGCTAGGCTGTGCCAGGGCTCCTGAAGATCCCGTGCTTTCTGTCATAGCCTGCATCTTCCAAGTTTTTGTAAGCTCCATGCCCAACATGGGGCTTAAACTCATGACCCCCAGATCAAGAACTGCATGTCCCACTGAGCCAACCAGAGGCCCCAGAACCTTTCAGTTTAATGGTCTGCTCCTCTGGGGCCTGTAATTCGGAGGGACCCAGGGCTTTGTCAAAGGAATGGGTCTACGCCTGGCCCTTCCTGGAGCCCCGTCACTGGCTAGCTCTCCTTGTTCTCTGGCTCTCAGCCCTCCGCCCCCTGCTCCAGGATGCTCTTCCTCACCCTGGGGCTGGGGTGAGACTCCCCTCTGGACTCTTGCAGCCCCCAGGCCTGCTCGCTCTGGTCATTACTGCCTGGCTGTCTTCCCTAAGAGGCTGGGCAGAGCCCAGCTTCAAATCAGCTCCATTCCCAGGGCCTGGCCGGGAGCCTGGGATCCAGAGGATGCTCAATATTCATCTGATGAAGCTGCGCCAGACCTGTATCCTTGTCGGCTCCGAATAACACGGACGGCGGGTTGGGGTGGACCAGGAGCTGCAGGTAGTTGAGGGCAAATTTCTCCACATACTCTCGCAGCTGTTCCTTCTCATACATGCGCTTGATGAACAGCAGGGCCTGGGAGCGCACCTGAAAAAAGAGGGTGGGCAAGATAGTGGAACGGGGAAACCACTGTTCGGAGCTTGGCAGGACCAATGGGAAAACAAGCCCAAGACTGAGACAGGCCTGGTCTACCTGAGTCACGTGTGCACTCGGGGGAGAGGTTTCCTGGTCCAAGTCAGAGGCTGCACCACCTCTTCATTGACCTGCTCATGCCTATACCTTACCGTCTCCTGCCTTACTTGCTACGTTCCAACCAGAAAGAGTTTTCTTTAGTTCCTCCAAAGTGACAGCATTCTCCTCAGCTTTGAGACTTGGCACGAAAGGTTCCCACTGCCCAGAATGCCTGTCACTGGCTCTACCCCATTTTACTCAGACATCACCGGCTGGGAGCCCTGAAAACAGGGACCGTTCCTGGGCACTGCTATGTCCCCAGCAGCACCAAAGGGACAAGCCAGAGTCTGCAGTGAGGGTCTGCTGAAAAAATGGACACAAGACACCAAGAGAGGAGGCAGCAAAACACTTGGCAGGGCTGGGTCTAGGGCCCTCTCAATCACACGTAAGCACACCTAGTTCCCACTGTTCAGTCACACCCTCTACTCCTACTTCAGGTCTTGGCTCACCTGTCCCCTCCTTCAGAAGGCTTCCTTAAAGCTAATCCTTCCCATTCCCCCATTAGGTAGGTCAGGCCCCTCCCCAGGGCTCCCACAGCTGCGTGCTGTTCTACTCCACGGGCTGGCTGTGTCCTCACTGCTCACTGATAGGCCACATGGCTGCTCTCCTGTCAGCTCCCCCTCCAGGTTCTGGCACAGCAGCAGGCCGCACAGGGGCTCCCCAACATGCGTGGAGAAGGAGGGAGAATGCGGCTGCCCTTCCTGGGGGTTGAGTGTATATATATGCATGTGTATAGTCTAGACAGCTTTGTGCCACCAGAAATGGTAACATACCCACCACCACCACCATCACACTACTGTGGGGAGTGCGTCAGACCCAGAGAGGATGTTCGGGGGCATGTGGAAGAGTCTGGGCTAGGTGCTCGGGGCAGATGGAGGGCAGAGTGCAGCCCAGCGCAGGGTGGCAGGGGATCACCTTGTCCTTCTCGTGGGAGCTGAGGTCTAGCAGAACATGCAGGTACTGGAACTGGCGGGACGGCCGTTTGAAGATCAGGTCTCGAAGAGTGGACATGCCCAGGTATGTACGACTCTGTGGCAGAAAGAAGGGACACTAGCACTCAGTGCATCTGCAGGGTGCCCCTGGGAGGTCTCCTTTGCCTCCCTCAGATTGGACAAGAGGACAGGTCCCTCCCAGAGTCCCTTGCCACAAGGCCCAGCCTGTGGGCTCCTCAGGCCCCCAGCACAGGCCCTGGGGGTGCTGAGGGGACAGTCAGGCTGTTCTCACCTCGTCCTCGCAGTACTTGCGAATCACCTCCAGAGCGCTCTCCGTGATCAGTGGCGCCTCCAGCACAACTTTAGTGAAGATCCTGCCAGGGAGGAAGAGTGAGGAAATGCTGCCGGGAGAGGCTTCCAGTCCTGCTGGAGCTTGGGGCTGGCAGGGCTGCCCCTCACAGACCATTTGCTCAACTGGTGACAGAACTTTAGAGGTAAACAGAGCCAGTTCAAACGCAGCCGGCCGGCTGACCGAGGTGGAGACTTTACCTCTCCGAAGCTCAGCTCTCCCCTTTGTCAAATGGGGATTCCTAACTTTACTCATTTACTACAGTAATGGAAGAGAATGACAGGGAGTGGGGAAGGGTACTGTTCTTCAAATGTGGTGGCCTAAAATGGCCTGCCAAGCCCTGAACTTGGCACGTTCAAGGGTCAGAAGACAGAAGGCCAGCGTGGCTAAAGTCTGGGGGCAGTGAGGAGCAGAGGGGCAGAATAAGAAGGCAAAGAGGTTGGTAGGAATTGGGTTACACTTGTCTCAGGGCACAAAAAAAGGCTGCATTTTATCGCAAGAGCGATGGCGAATCATGGAAGGTTTTTAGTGGATAACAAGAAGACTATTAACTTTCTAAAATGTCACCCAGACTGCTGTGTGGAGAATGGATCAGCAGGAGGTTGAGAACAAGGAGGAAGTTACAGGAGCAATTCAGGTGAGAGATGGGGCAGAGAGAAGTTAACCTCTGAGACAAGCCTATAAGGTAGACCGTTATCTATGAGAGCGGAGGTGCAGAGGCACACAGCAGAGCAGGCCCCAGAGCCCATCTGGAATCTGCCTTACAAGTGTCTCCAGAGAGCAGGGAGAGCAGGGAGTCTCGGAGGACGGGCATGAGGCCTTGGGTGGTGAGGAAAAAGGTGACTGGAAACCACAACAGAAAGGCAGGACACAGGAGGGTGCAAGGCAGTCCCCCTCACCCATCCTTTTGGTCTGGCTTCTCCTGCAGGCCGGAGAGCAGGCGGATGAGGCAGTCCTCATACTTGTCCAGGGCGCCCGAGGCACCGGCTGCCAGGTAGGCGTTGTACTCCTGATAGAGCCAGGCGAAGGCCAAGTCCAGGCGGGCCCGCACATCCTCCAGAATGAAGGACAGGACCTCAGCCTTCAGGCCCGAATCAAACTGTGTCACGAGACTGGCCAGGATCTTTATGCGCACCTGACAGGGGAGTGGAGGTACGTGTGGGTGTGGGAGGCAATCCCAGGCACCTTGTGATCGTGCCTTGCACATCTCAGGGACCCCCCCCCTCCCACTGCAGACCCAGTGTTAAGCAAGGAAGGCAGGCTGAGAACCTTATAACCATAGGTCTCGTTTGTGTTGGGGATCAATCGTCAGAGAACAAAAGTGAGTCTGTGAAAGTAGTACCCACATACTTAAGTACACAAAGAAAGATCCTGAAGACTTCCCCTACTTTGTTCACTGGTCCCCTTGGAGGAAGGGATGGGACATGGGTGGGGGCCGAGGAAGACTTATGGTACCTCTATGGCCTGGAAATATCTTTTTAACAGAGAGTACTTTTCTGTACTCCTTGGTTAATTGAAATTACACTTTAAAAAAAGTGGGGGACTCTCTCTCTCTCTCTCTGCTTGCCTCTGCCTACTTGTGATTTCTCTCTCTCTGTCAAATAAATAAAATCTTTAAAAGCTAAATAAATAAATAAATAAATAAATAAAAGTGGGGTTTTCGAAAAGCCACTTGGCTGAGGTTACGATGCCAGCGTGTGGCAGAATTAGGATTTAGACCTGGTCCATCTAAATGTCAGCAGTAACAAGAAGAGCACTATTAACTGCCAGCGAGAAAGAACCCAGCAACAGCCTTCGCTTGCAGGGCCCTCCCAGGCGGCCAGCTCTGTGCTGAGCAAGAGCCATGTGTGTCCATACATTTCTTCCTCCTCATCTCTGTGCAGAGCTGCTGTCGCCGCCTCCGTTGGCAGGAAGACAGAAGAGAGGCAGGGAGGGCTGGTGGGCAGCCCGGCTGGGACCTGGAGCCAGGGAGGCCGGGGCTGTCTCATCCCTGGGCTGTGAGCATGGTGGGCCGGGAAGCATGGGCAGGGGAGACGGGCATACCTGGGCCGCCCCGCTGCAGGCCACAGCCTTCTCCGCCCGTAAGATCCGCTTCACAGCGCCCAGCTTCATAGCCTCCACCTGGGCATCTGTCAGGGGCTTCAGCACATCGCTCAGGCGGAAGATTTTCTTGCGGCCACCAGCGCCAGCCAGCCTATGTGGGAGAGTAGGGACAGGGTCATGGTGACTCAGAACATCCTTTCTGGAGCCCAGGCCCACCCCAGGCCATACAGAGACCCCCATCCCTACCCCCTACCATACTGCCTTTCTAACCCTCCTATGACTCAGGCATGGCAGGGCACAGGGCAACAAGACAGAACACGGTGCCATTCTGTTTCTGTAAAGCGTGTCTCAGGGAATGCTTCTCTGCGGCGGGTAGCGTGAGTGCAGAGCTGAATGAAGCAAGAGGAGGAGCTGCACGCAGATCTGGAGGATGAGTTTTCCCGGTGGAAAGAACAGGAAGTGCAAAAGCCTTCCAGTGGGGACCTGCCTGGCTGCTCATGGAGAACCAAGGGGCCAGTGAGACTGGAGGAGGGAGCGAGGGGGATGGAGAGCCTGGAGGGTGAATCAGGCACTGCTTGGACAGCAGGTCTTGGGAGGGTGTGGGAAGAGACTGGCTGGATTTTTTTTTTGTCTGTAGGGAGGTAATAATGAAGAGGAGGATAACGACCAGTAGCACTTACAACATGTTAGGAATCGTGCTAAATACTTTGTATCAAATTCACTTCCCACCCCAGGAGTTATCTAATTTAATGATCTATCACTATGAACTCATCTCCCTTGATCCTCAGAGATAGATTGTCATTCCAGCTTTAGATAGAAGAAAGAAAGGGGGCATTTTATGTAAAAGAAAACAACCATTAAGGCTTAGCGGTTATGGTGGCATTGACTCTGTAATCAGACCCTCGTCCAGCCCCACCTGTCTTTGTCGGTATGCCTAACACGCGTGCACACCCCCGTGCACGCACAGGGGACTCACCGGGGCTGTGTGACAGGGATGATGGGCTCCGGCCTCCTCTTGGCCTGGGGCGCCTCCTCCTCTAGAGCAGACATGGCGCCCAAGGAGCCCACCACCGAGATGGCCTGGCCCTGGGCCGACAGACGCCGCTTGATCAGGACGCTCTCTGGCTTCACCGCCTTCTCCTCCTTGGGCTCCTCCTTGCACTGTTTGGTCTGCTCCACACCTGAGGGGGAGGGAGCAAATGGGCTCCAGGAACGCCACACACCTCTGCTCCCCTCCAGGGACCTTCTGTGTGCAAGCCTTGTACACACAAAGCCCATCTCGATCTGCAAAACGTCGTTCTGAAACAGGCACACTTTTTATCCCCACTTTGCATACAACCAAGGCTCAAACTAGATGTGCCGTTTACTGTGGGTAGGGGTAGCAAATGGCACAGCCACGCTGGAACGCTGATGAGCAGCTTCAAAGAGCACTGAATACACCCTAACCTATGACCCAATAATCCCCTCGTTAGTGTATACTCAAGATAAATGAGGGCATGTGTGCACCAAAACGTCTGTATGTAAACCAAACAAAAACAAAAAGACCAACAAACCCCAACCCCAAACAAACCCCCCAAAACCCTTGTATAGCTTCACTCACAATGGTCAAAGACTGGACACAAGCCACAGATCCATCAACAGGGGTGTGGACAAACAGACAATAGCGTGTTTGTGTAAGGAAATACTACTGAGCAACAGTGGTTCACGTAACACAGAGAATTCTCAAAAACTTATGCTGAGGGGTGCCTAAGGTGCTCAGCTGGTTAAGCATCTGCCTTCCACTCAGGTCGAGATCCCAGAGTCCTGGGATCAAGCCCCAAATTGGGTTCCCTGCTCAGCGGGGAGCCTGCGTCTCTGCCTCTCCCCCTGCTCATGCACTCATGTGCTCCCCCCGAACTGCTGGTAAAATTTAAAAAAAAAAAAAAAATCTTAAACAAACAAACAAAAAACACTTATGCTGAGCCAAAGAAGCCAGACTCTCTTGGATCCCATTTATATGAAGTTCAGGACCAGAAAAACTAATCTATAGAGACAGAAATCAGAAAAGTGATTCTCTCAGGGGATGGGCTGCCATCAGTGCTGACTGGATAGGGGCAAGAAGGAATGTTCTGGAGGAAATAGTCTATTATCTCCATCTGGGTGGTGGCTATATGAGTGTGTCCAATTTGTGAAAACTCACGAAGATGTACAGTTAAGAGTTGTGTTTCTCTGTACATAGTTTATATCTCCCTAGTACTTTTAACGTAGGAAAACCCAAGTCAGAGAGGTTCAGTAACTTGACCAAGGTCACACTGCTACTGAGTGGCTGAGGCAGTCTGATTCAACTGAGACCTCAAATCCAGGTCCACCGCATTCAAAGTCCAGGGCCTGAAATTACAAAGCACTCGGTGTATCTACGGGACCTATAACCTACCATCTCACGTGAGTTTCATTTGTACCATGGTAGGAGGCACTGTTCCAGGAAGGGGAACCCAGCAGCCACAGTGCCAACCCTTGGCCTGGGTTAGCGCCGCAGGACACTCACCTGGCCCTAGTCCTGCAGCCGTCATCTGTGTGGCCATGAGCCGAGCCAGGTGCTTGATCTGGGCTTCAGTGCCTGCTGACTCCACTGGGGTATAGATGGCTTGGAAAGAGGCGGGCATGGCCTCAGGCAGATACACCATGCTGATGAGGACCTGCAAGATGGCCAGGAGAGGAATCAGCCCTTCCTTACTCACAAACTCAACAAGCCTCTGTTCCACGCCCAAGGCCAAGGCTGGGGACAGGGCAGTGACTCAGAGAGCCCTGGGCCTGCTGCCATGGGGCTCAGACGCCTGGGGAAGTCAGAGAGAACGAACAGTGGTGCAGTGCGGTGCACGAGACCGGGAAATAAACGGGGCAGGAGACAGGTCAGGAGGGCGCTGCTCTGGCTCCCTAGGAAGTAGCAGCCAGGCTGAGAACTGAGAGGATGGCCAGTGTCAGGCTGACGCAGGGGGAGCGGGGTATGGATTCCAGGCAGAGGAGCAGCACGGAGGAAGACTGAGCAGCAGAAGAACCATGCCCAGAAAGCCTAAGTTCAGTGAAGGATGTCCTATGAACCAGAAACAGGCTAAAAAAAATAAATAAATAAAAATAAAAATCGGTATTTTAATAAGAACTCATCCAGTTTTGTCAGGAATTGGTAACAAAAAGTCATCTCCAACTCCCTACATACTTAGATGTTTAAATATATATATGAAATAAGGAAATAAGTAGAACAGAGAGAGAATGAAATCACTACAGATCAAAATGTGTGGGATGCTACTAAAATGGTTCTTACGCAGAAAATCAGATTCTTAAATGCTTACATTGGAAAAGACTGCTGAAAACTACTAAGTGAAACATTTAACATAAAATGCTAGGGTGGGGGGCGCCTGGGTGGCTCAGTCGGTTGGGCCGCTGCCTTCAGCTCAGGTCGTGATCTCAGGGTCCTGGGATTGAGTCCCGCATCGGGCTCTCTGCTCAGCAGGGAGCCTGCTTCCCTCTCTCTCTCTCTCTCTGCCTGCCTCTCCATCTACTTGTGATTTCTCTCTGTCAAATGAATAAATAAAATCTTTAAAAAAAAAAAAAAGAAATGCTAGGGTGGGGGCACCTGGGTGGCTCAGTGGGTTAAGCCGCTGCCTTCGGCTCAGGTCATGATCTCAGGGTCCTGGGATCGAGTCCCGCATCGGGCTCTCTGCTCAGCAGGGAGCCTGCTTCCTCCTCTCTCTCTCTGCCTGCCTCTCTGCCTACTTGTGATCTCTCTCTGTCAAATAAATAAATAAAATCTTTAAAAATAAAAAAATAAAATGCTAGGGTAAAATATTCAAAGAAAGCAGCAGGGAAGAATAAAGACAACAGGGGCGCCTGGGTGGCTCAATGGGTTAAAGCCTCTGCCTTCGGCTCAGCTCATGATCTCAGGGTCCTGGGATCAAGCCCCATGTCGGGCTCTCTGCTCGGTGGGGACCCTGCTTCCTCCTCTCTCTCTATCTGTCTACTTGAGATCTCTGCCTATCAAATAAATAAATAAGATCTTTAAAAAAAAAAAATAAAGACAACAGAAATAAAACGGAAAAGGTGGGGCGCCTGGGTGGCTCAGTCGGTAGAGCCTTCAGCTTGGGTCATGATCCCAGGGTCCTGGGATTGAGTCTCACATCGGGCTGCCTGTTCAGCAGGGAACCTGCTTCTCCCTCTCCCTCTGTCTCTCCCCATGCTTGTGCTCTCTCTCTCTGTCAAACAGATAAATAAAATCTTAAGAAAACAACAACAGAAAAGGTTATAAAAGAGTACCAATGAAACTTCGGAGCCAGTCCTTTGGAATGACCATAACCAAACAAATGGATGGTGAGACTGAACAACAAAAAAAGGAGTGAAGGACCCAATGCTTGAGACAAAAAAGCTGCACATTACTATGCAGACAGCAGGTATTATAAAGATAAAAAAGAATCCTGTGAAAAACTTTAGGCCAATAATTTGAAGATGTGAAGAGGACAGACCAGGTACAGTGAGTTAACGGAAGCCCCAGACAGAGCCTCAGCAAGCTGCATTCATTCAGACTGGTTCTGGAAGGAAACAAAGAGCCATGGCAGGGCTGGAGCAGGAAAGCTTCACAAGCTATACTTCTGGCCATAGCAAGGGGAATGGAAGCCAAAGCCAGGGCGCAGACAGGCAGAGGAAGGGCCGGGCGGGGGCTAGGGGAGACGGAGAAGGCCTGGCAGGGAGGCAAAGAGCTTAACTCCAGGTCTGTGGGTCGCGAACCAGGAGGCAGGCGTGCCAAGAACACAGGACACTGACAGCCTGCAGAGGAGCACGGGGAGAAATTCCACAGGTTTATTCTGACATAATGAATGAGTCTGCGGTGCCTGCGGAACTTCCAAGGGGAGAACAATGCAAGAGGCAGACACGTTTCCAAGCCTGGAGCTCACCAAAGAGATCTGAGTGGGACAGAAAACTCCCTCTCGCTACCCTTGTGACAAAAACCCAACTTCCTTCTCCCAAGAACTAAGCCCCGTGGAGCCTCTAGGCAGAGAGAAGACCGATGGTGAGCAGGGGAAGAGGCACTGTCATAAGCACCCAATGGAAAGGCCTGGGCACTGCTACAGCCTGAGGACCGATGGGAGATACCCCCCGCCACCCACACCATCAGCTGGAGCCAGTGGTTCTTTCAGTAGAGCAGGATTATCTTTGAGAATCTAAGGAAAAAGGGGGCCATCTCACCCCACCCATGCTAATCCCACATCACTTAGCAAGTAAGTTGTGCGGTCTGCTCTCCAGTTACCCTTCCCTCCCTTCAAAGGAGAGGAGAGGGGTGGGGTTTGGACAGGGACTCAGACTATCCAAAGAGGGATGGTTCAGGGGTTGGTGACAAGGGATCTCCTAAAGGAGTAAAGATCAGAGAAAAGGTCCATCCAAGATAGAGAGGGCCCACTGGACCACACCATCCCAACACCGAGACCGGAGTGGTGTGCTGGAACTAATACCATCTGGAAGAGGTGGGCAGTGTGGAGTGAAGGGTAGGAAAAGGACGGGAAACCCTTCCTTCTTGCCCTGTGGGAAATGGCCCGCATTCATCCTCACCAGATTGGCCACATTGTCAGGTGTCAGCAAGGGCTGCAGGAACTCAGCTGTGATGTCTGTGTCTGACTGGCCTGAGATTTGGGCTGAGGCCTTAGAGGTTCCTGACGGGCCTGGCTCCAAGTCCTTGTCCTCATCATCTTCCCCCAGGTTGGGCTCTGAGAGAGGAAAGGAGACAAGATGCTGGTGTCAGAGTGAACAACAGGCCCTCCCCCTCCCAGGGAGCCCAGCAGGGTCCCTGCATCCAGGCGGCCCTAGCAAGCAGCAGAGTGCAGCGGGCAAAGAGCTGGGCCACAGCCGTGCTTTGCCATCAAAGCACCGCGTGACCTTGGGGAAAAGACCTGCCTCTGTCCGTGCCCTGTTCTCCTTATCTATGAAATGGGAATAAGCCACACCAACCTGGCTGATGACACGAAACCCCAAGAAGGTGAAAAGATTAATTAATCATTTCCCTGAGCTTTATTGTTTAAAAACCTCGATCTCTGAAATAGGCTCAACCTCACCAAGAATCACGAAACATAAAGACAACCTAATAAGATAGTCTTTTTGCCTACATGATTGACAAAAAAATAAAAAGGCTGATAGTGGCAGCTGTTAGTAGGGGTATGGACTGTGCAGATGTGAACTGGTATGGCCTTCTAGAAGGGCAATTTGACTGTACTGCCAACTTTTAAATGTATGCACCTTTTGACTCAGCAAATCTACTTCTAGATATTGAGCCTAAACACTTAACTCATATAAATGTATAGTGAAGATACAAAGCACAGAGAAAAACCTTCATGTACAGAGATGTTCCCTGAAGCCAGATTTTTTTTTTTTTGAAGCTGGAATATTTAATAGGGTGATGGTTTAAGTAGATGATGGCAGAATATGGTGCAATGTAATAGGGGTTTTTTTTTCTTTGTTTTTAAGTAGGCTCCAGGCCCAGTGTGGGGCTTGGACTCATGACTTCACGATCAAGAATCTCATCCTCAACGGACTGAACCAGCCAGGCACCCCTGCTATTCAGTCTCTTAAAAAAGTTTGCAGCACACGTAACAGAAAGCTGACACTCTGCATTAACCAAGAGCAAGGGCACACACAAGTCAGCTACGAAAGGCTGAACAGAACGGACACTTCACAGACACGCAAATGGCTAATAAATGTAAAATGACACACACACAGCCGGACTGCAACATGTGCAAGAAAGCGAATCTAAACCAGGGATACCATTTATACCCAAAGGGTTTATGGAGCACCCAGGGCTAGGAAGAGTGGGGTAATGGGCATTCACATACCACATGGTGGTGCAGGTTCTTGGGAAAACAGTTTGGCAACAGCTATCAAGAATGTCCATGCATGGGTGCCTGGGTGGCTCAGTGGGTTAAGCTGCTGCCTTTGGCTCAGGTCATGATCTCAGGGTCCTGGATCAAGCCCCACATCGGGCTCTCTACTTAAGAGGGAGCCTGCTTCCCCACCCCCCCCACCACACCTGCCTCTGCCACTTGTGCTCTCTGTCAAATAAATAAATAAAATCTTAAAAAAAAAAAAAAAAAGTCCATGCATACAGTAGCAATGAGCACATTCAGCACTCAGATCTTGGCTTTTGAAACTACTGCCTGCTTAAAAGAAACCAGGGCTCCTTAGGAGAAAAGGCTGCTCTCAAGGCTGGGGTAAGGAAAGTACAAGGGGGGCGGTGTGCCTGGGTGGCTCAATGGGTTGAAGCCTCTGCCTTTGGCTCAGGTCATGATCCCATAGTCCTGGGATTGAGCCCCAAATCGGGCTCTCTGCTCAGCGGGGAGCCTGCTTCCTCCTCTGTCTCTGCCTGCCTCTCTGCCTACTTGTGATCTCTGTCAAATAAATAAATAAAATCTTTAAAAAAAAAAAAAAAAAAAAAAAAAAGGAAAGTACAAGGGGAGTCCAGAACATCATGTTGTGCCAGAAAGTAAGAAGTGCTCAGAACAACTTGCGGGACACACCAAGGGGTCATAGGAGCCAGCTCAAAGGCTTCCCGGGCTCAATACGAGGCAGTGTGAGGCACAAAATGAGTACCGAGAGTAATGGATCACAGTCTGGAGAGTAAGTGAGAATCCACGAGCACAGCGGATAATGAAGTAGGGAGAAGAAAGCTCTTCCTAACAGAATGCTGACTGATAAACACAGAAGGAAAGCTTCTCATAATCATTAGAGCGATAGCACATGTTAAAATCACTGGGTCAGGGGCGCCTGGGTGGCTCAGTGGGTTAAGGCCTCTGCCTTCGGCTCAGGTCGTGATCCCAGGGTCCTGGGATCGAGCCCCGCGTCGGGCTGTCTGCTCTGCGGAGAGCCTGCTTCCTCCTCTCTCTCTCTCTCTGCCTGCCTCTCTGCCTACTTGTGATCTCTGTCAAATAAATAAATAAAATCTTAAAAAAAAAAAAAAAAAGAAATCACTGGGTCAAACTGTGAAGGGGAACAGGTAGTTTTACACAGTACCAGTGTCTTCCTCAACTTAGGATTTACAATGGGGAAAAGTGCACTTATACTAGAGAAACCTGGGAGGCACTATTTCAACCAACTGATCCACGCTCCCATCACCAGTAAGGGGACAAATAGGTATCATGTGCCTCCTGACACCCCATGGAGACAGTCAGAGCATCAACTCTGCAGTGTCCCTCCCCCAAGTGCAGAACCTAGATGCAGTCAGGAGGCCACAGCAGACGAGCCCAAAGAGAGGGACATTTGACCCAAAGGTGGTCCTGGGCTCTTCACAACAGCAAGGTCACGAGGCAGAGGAAGGCTGTGGGATAAATTAGGGAGGCTAAGGAGGTGCAACGTGTGAGGGGATGTAGGCGCTTTCTGGACTATTCTTGTGACTTGTCTGAATGTACAAAGTTACTTCAGAATAAAAAGTTTGAGGAAACAGTAAAACTGGCGAGCAAAAAAACAGCTTTAAATGCACCAATCCCTCTACTAGGAAACTTTCTAGTAGTGGACAGGCACTCAAGACTCTCATACTATAGCAATCTCTACACTTAAAAAAAAGGGGGCGGGGGGACACAAATGTCCATCACCAGGAGGAGTGGTTAAAGCGATCCACAAGCACTAGAGACTATAATACCACCGTTAAAAGGATGCAGCAGAGGGGTGCCTGGGTGGCCTAGCTGTTGTCATCTCCGGGTTGTGAGATCAGGCCTTGCATCTGGCTCTGCACTCAGTGGGGAGTCTGCCTGAGGATTCTCTCTCTCTCTCTGTCTCCTCCTGCCCCTCCCCCAGCCCTGCACCAGCCCTGTCTCTAAAATAAATAAATACATAAATAAGAAATTACTTTAGAAAGAAAATCCAATTATAAAGGAAACAAAGGAAATGAGAACTCAGGTATTTCTGAAAGAAAACATATGGGTTAATACTTAGGGAGTGGTTATTTTGGGGACAGGAATAAGAGGGAGACTTCATTCCATTCCTTTCTGCACGATTCAAGTAATTCATAATTACATGTGCATCACACATTTCAATAATTCTGATCTCATCTGCTATGTCATATCCTTACACTGTAATTTGCAATATACTATTAACTAATACAAATGAAACTCATAGTTAAATGTAAGTGAATGGGGCCATTCCTTGCCACCACCTCTGGCAAGGCCTGGCCCAGCCCCTCAGCTCACCCAGCTTCATCTTCTTGAGCGTGGAATCAGAGTCGTCTCGGGGCCGCTTGCGGGCGTCCTTGCCGCTGGGCATGTTGCGGGCGATCTCGGCCTGGGGCGTGCCCAGGTCCACTAGCAGGGTGGTGATCTGGGCCTGAAACTCCAGGGAGGCTGGGTGCTTCAGGACACTCAGCAGGTGCAGCTTGAGGTTCTTGCGCACACTGCTCACCTGAGATTTAGCCAGCGTCGGGGGCAGGTTGGCTGTGAGAAAAGAAGTGGAAGCTTTGTTCTGTGCACACAGCCCACGGGGCCCTGCTCATCTCACTGCCCAAGCCCCAGTGAGAGGGGTGGCTGCAGGCACCTCCTAGAAAAGTTCCTTTGCTCTCGGATCTACTGCGTACAAGCTGATGCTTAAAACCCTCAAGAGGCTTCCATCAGGATTAATCAACCTTAAAACAAAAAGGAGGCTCACCCTTCTTTTTATTAAACATAAAGGCTCATCACCCCCCGGTCTGGAATTTCCAGTGTGCGTCCCCTGGGGAAAGCTATCATCACCATTGTCACCTCCACAATCCCCCCAACTGGTCCCCCCAACAGTGCGCCTTGTTGGTCCTGCCACCAGAATGACTGTCCCATATCTAACAGTCACCTTGATGAACAAGCCTTCCCTGTTCCACAGAGAAAGAGGATGCCTGTAATTTTGCCTGCCCAGGATCCTTCCCTCCTTCCTCAGCCAACAATGCTCCCATTTTCCTTTGAGGGAACCACCCCGGCTCCATTCTCAGTCCAAGTGGGCAACAGACTCAGGCCAGTCAGAACAATGCAATCCCATGGCCACTGTGATTGGTCCAGAGAGAGGCTATCAATGTCTTCTCAGCCAATCAGGAACAATGGGCATCAGTCTTTGGACTTTTGCTGGAATGATGGGGAAGGAAACACTCTGTCCCCTGGGGTTGCCAAGTGGACAGAATGGAAGCCTGGGGCCATCAGGGGCCATCTTTGCTATCTCAAGGCAAGAGACACAGAACAAAAAAGCCAACAAGGAGGAATTAAGAGCCAAGAAATGGAGACAGATCCACAATCTGTTCGTATTCACACCTCAAGCCTGGACATTTCAGTTTTCACACATGTACGAAAGTAGAGAAAAGACTGTTACAAATCACTAGGTACCCAACACTTTCCTTCCTGCTTTTTTTGTTGTTGGAATGTTGGAGGGGGGAAGGCTGGAATATCTTAAAGTATTCCACAGACATCATGTCATTTCATCCACACATACCTTAATATTAAAGTCAGCTTTGAAACAGCTGTCACACGCAACCAAAAGATTCCTGTCTAATCCAGAGAATGCTTCTGGTGTCCAGACCTACTAAATGGATGAATCCCTCATGGACCCACGATCAGGCTCACATTTTCTCAGGACAGAGCAGACTGGCCAGTGGAGAGTGGGAGGGGAGGGGACCAACCTACCATGCAGGGTTTCATAGGCCTGGATCACCTCTGACATGAACATGGGCCTCTGGCGGGCGATGTTGGCAAGGGAGCCCAGCGCTGTGGTCAGGTTGATGGAGGAGATGGCGGGGTGCACCATGAACTTGAGCAGCTGCTCCAAGGCTGCCTTGCCTTCTTCCCACAGCACATCTAATGAGGGAGAGAAGAGTACCAGTTAGCAGGGGCCTTTCTCCCTGGCCTCTGCAAAGAGTAGCCTTTGGCGCCAAAAGGAGAAAGATTCTTACACATGATGGCTCAGAAGCGCTGAAAAAAACCCAGAAAACTTAGTGGTTGAGGAATCCTATGAGGCAGACTATTAATGAGTATAAAAATTTAGGGGCACCTGGCTGGTTCAGTCAGTAGAACATGCAAATCTTAATCTCAGAGTCATGAATTCAAGTCCCACATTGGGTGTGGAGCTTACTTAAGGGAAAAAAAAAGGAACAAAAAATTAGAGATGATGCTCAGAGCATGAGATTCCAGCAGTGAACGACTAGAAATGATTTTAAATATCCAACTATAGGAATCTGATGATGTGTGCGATATTGAGATAAAACTTTAACTATGTAAAAATGTGTATGTACACACAGACAAAGCACTCAGTCCTTTGTACTACCACTCTCTGTGATCTGGTCCCCCAAAGTTAACCTTTAATAACTTTGGTGGATATCTTCCTTGACACTTTCTATGAAAAAATACACTGGAGGGGGTGTCTGGGTGGCTCAGTCATTTAAGCATCTGCCTTCAGCTCAGGTCATGATCCTGGGGTCATATATATATATAAAATGGGGTTTTATATATATATATATAAAATGTCCATTTCTGAGGAAGAAAGGTCTGGAAAGAAACATACTCTTAGTAATATTTATCTCTGGGAAGCAGAACTGGGGAGTGGTATTTTCCCTTTATACCCCTCTGTTGTGTTTTGCTTGATACCTCACTAGTGTACATGAACCATACTTATAATTTGCAATTGAGAAAACAGTTAAGGGGTGTCTAGGTGACTCCTGATTTTGGCTTGGGTCATGATCTCGGGGTCGTGAGACTGAGCCCTGCCCTAGGCTCCAAGCTGGGTGTGGAGCCTGCCTAAGATTCTCTTTCTCCCTCTTCTCTCTGTGCACCCCTACTTGCACATGCTCTAAATAAATAAATAAATAAATAGATAGATAGATATTTTAAAGGGGGGGGCACCTGGGTGGCTCAGGTTTTTTTTTTTTTTTTTTTAAAGATTTCATTTATTTATTTGACAGAGAGAGACCACAAGTAGGCAGAGAGGCAAGCAGAGAGAGAGAGAGAGAGGAGGAAGCAGGCTCCCTGTCGGGCAGAATCCCTGATGTGGGATTCGATCCCAGGACCCTGAGTTCATGACCTGAGCTGAAGGCAGAGGCTTAACCCACTGAGCCACCCAGGTGCCTGGTGGCTCAGTTCTTAAGTGTCCAACTCTTGGTTTTGGCTGGGGTCTTGATCTCATGGGTCATGAGACTGAGTCCCACTGTGGGCTCTGCTCAGTGAGGAGTTGAAGATTCTCTCCCTCTGCCCCTCCTCCCACTCATGCTCTCTCTCTCAAATAGAGAAATCTTAAAAAAAACCCCAAAAAACCCACTTAAAACTAGCTACCATTTACTGAGTGCTCATATCCTCATGGAACCTCTCGACAAACCCATGAAAGGGGTACTACTACAGCTCCACTTTACAAAAAAAGAAATGAAGCTCAGAGAGAAGTAATTTGCCCAAGTTCACATTTTAAGTGGTGAAGCTGGGATTGGATCCTGTCATTAGAGTTCTTAACCAATGTCTTTTTTTTTTAAGAGATTTTATTTATTTGATTAAAAAAAAAAGTGTGTGTGGGGGCACGCACACATCTAGGGCAGGAGTAGAGGAGTAGAGAGGGAGGAGAGGAAAGACTCTCAAGCTGATTCTGCTCAGCACAAAACCCGATTGGCTCGATCCCTGACCCTAAGATCATGACCTGAGCCAAAACCAAGAGCCAGATGCTCAATCGACTGAGCCACCCAGGTGCCCCTCTTAATCAACAGAATGAAAAACTGAGAAAAAAAGAGGGAGGAAGGGAGTCTGTGTAGTTTGTGACTGACAGATGGGACGAGCTGATGGATACTCACTGTACTGGATATATGGGTGGTCACGAGGGATGCGGTCTAAGCTGATGTCATGCTCCTGGCGTCGGGGCACCTCCGAGTCAGCCATGCGGGGTGACAAGGTGACAATGAGACCCTCCACAAACTTGATGGCGTGGGTGCGGATGCCGTCATTGTCAGAATCCAGCAGCAGAATGATGTCCGCAGCCATGGCAGACACCATGTCCCAGCAGGCCTCTTGGAGCTCACTGATGACTCGTGACTTTACCATCCACTGTGAGGGGCCAGGGAGGAATGGAGACAGAGAAAGGGACAAGACATCGATTGCCAACTCCATCACTACCCAGAGACCCATGAAGATGATGAATAAATTCATTTGGGAAATGTACTGAGCTACAGTTCTGCCCCAGGCCCCGTGTGAGATGATACTGGAGATAAGACCCAGGTCAGGTTCTGCCTTCATGAGGTTCACAGACAGCGACAACCCAGAGTGAAAAGGCTCAAATCTTAAGACAAAGGAGTAAAAATGCTGCCTGCACAACGTGGTGGCCAAGAGTAAATGGATTCATTTATTTCATTAATGCTAATGAACACCTCACCAGTGCATGCTTTTCCTTATAGCACTGACCTTGGTGCCAAATGAAAATTTCTGTGATTCTCTGATAAGCATCTATCTCCCTCACTGGGCCATGAGCACCTTAAAGGCAGGACCAACCCATCTGAGTCACAGAGAAAGTACTCAGGGAATGTTTGTGCAGCACCTGAGTGTTTGGATGGATGGATGGATGGCGACTCCCTGTTAGGAAATTAGAACCCTCGTCGCCTGTTCCTGAAGATCAATAGCATGTCTTGCCCATAAAGAGTCTATCTGTCCCTGGTTTAACTGACCTGCCCCTGTGTCCCAAAGAAGCTGTAAATGAGACCTGTGAGATCAGGATGACCCTGGGTGGGAGGGAGCACCTACCTGCAGGGCCACCTTGTAGAGCTGGGTCATGGTGAGGATGGCCTTCTTCACCACATTCACATTCTCGTCCCTCAAGAGCATGTTGAGGTTCGCAATCAGTTTCAGCAGTAACTCAATGTCTCGTTTGCTGGGGGGATAAAGAAAAAAGGTCAAGGTCATGGTCAGGGTGTGGTCTTGGGGTATGTGAGGGAAGCCTGGGGTCCATGAGGAAAGGGAAATCAAGGTCAGTTGTTGCGAGGAGACTGAGGGGGAGCAAAGTCAGGGACTGCATCTGTCTTGTTTGTCAACATGTCCAGAAACCAAGAACATTGCTTGGCACCTTTGGATATAGCCACCCACGAACCCTCTCTCTGGGTTAGCCCTGCAATGCCCACTCTTTCACTCTTTCACCCAGCTGTTCCCAGGGGAAGAGCTGAGCTGTTCCCAGGGGCAGCACAGCCAGACAACTGTGGGAATCTGGACAAGCCAACTGTCTCATTTAGGATAGTACTTCCCTCATAGCTTGTTGTGAACACAGCAATACTTGTAAAGTACTTAGTACGGTATAAAAAGCATTCAGAAACAAAAACTCTTTATTATTTTCCGGCACTTTGTTTTATGAAATCCCCAGTTTTGTTCACTCATTTGTTTACCTCAGTCTGAGGGCTCTGAAAGCAGGGGACCCTTTCTGGTCATACGAGCAGAGTCTTGTTTTTTTGTTGAAGAATGAAATATGTGTTTGATGAATTAAAAAAATTCAAGAAGGCCACACCTAGACCTCAGATCATGAATATAATTTTTACAACATTCTATAATCTGAAGTTAAATATTAAGCTAATCAGCCAAAAAATACGGAACTCGGGGCACCTGGATGGCTCAGTTCGTTAAGCGGCCAACTCTTGATTTCGGCTCAGATCACGATCTTGGGGTCACGGGATTGAGCCCCGACTTAGGCTCTGTGCTCAGGAAGAAGTCTGTTTGAGATTCTCTCTCTCTCCCCTGCCCCCCAACCCAGCTCACGTGCATGTGTGCTCTAATAAATAAATCTTAAAGAAAAAATGAAACTCAACTGCCAGCTATGTGAAATCAGAAGCAGTATCTGTACTTAGTCACTGCTGTATTCCTATAGCCAAGACACAAATGCCTGGCACATACCTGTTGAATGCATATTGAAATTTACCACAAATTCTCCCAGTAAAAAGTGAAGATTATGAATTTGGGCAACGGCGTTACAGATATGGGTTAAATCTGCAGCCCTGCCACATACTGGCCCTGTGGCCTTAAGAAACTCACTTCACCTCTCTGAGTCACAGTTTTGTCTTCCTATAAATGGGCCACAAAACTAATCCATGGTGTTATTTTTGAAGATCGAAGTACATAACAAATTAGGTAAAGCATTTAGTACAATGCCCGACAAAGAGAAAACAGTCACTAATTAGGGGCTATTTCATTTCCTCTGAGTCACAAAGCATCCAATAATTGCTGAATGAACAAATGACTCAGCCTGAACAAATCACTTCATCATTCTGAGCCTCAGTTTCCCTTTCCTTAAAAGGCAGATAACAAAGCCTCCATTCCCAAGGCCGCTGTGAAGGTTACAGGTGAAGAGAGAGGAGGGGACTTAACAGAGCAGAGCACATGGCAGAGTAAGCTTCCCACATGGTCACTCCTCCAGTTATTCTTGTTCAACAAATACGTATTCAGTGCTTCCTCTGTGCCAACACTGTCCTGGACATGGGGATACAGCAGTCCGCCATACAGAGAAGGCCTGCCCTCGTGGAGCTGACATTTTTGAGGGGAAGAAAAGACAGTGCAGAGCGGGTGCCAGTGGTGGGGGGCTGCACTAGCAGGGCCAGGAGAGGCCGGCTGAGGAAGACCAGAGAGAAGTAAAGGAGCGAGGGGTGGGGGGGGCTCCCTGGGGATGAGAATCCCTTGCAGGCACAGCAAGCTGAAAGAATAGTAGGTTTTGAGAATAGGGAGGCTGGAGGGTGTCAATAAAGATCAGGGAAGGCACCAGGGAAGATGGGATAAAGGGGAGGAGTCTGGGTTTCTATCTAAGTGAGCCAGTGGGCCAGTGGAGTTCTGAGAGCAGGTGAGCACCGAGAGCTGGTTTACGTTTTAGCAGGATCACTCTGGCTACTGTGTGAGAGGAAGCAGGGCACGGGTCTGGTACTTCCTTTGGGGAGGTTAAAAATGTGTTGGAACTAGATGGGTGAATGTGCTAAATGTCAGTGAATTTTTTACCTAAAAATAGTTAATTTTATAGTATGTGAATTTACTTCAATTAAACAGAAGAGAGGGAGGGAAAGCAGGAGAACCAGACAGAAGGCCACTGGAGCCACCTAGGTGGGAGGTAATGGTGACTTGGAGCAGCCTAATAGCCAAAGAAGTGGTTGAAAAATGCCCAGATGCTATTCAGATTTTGAAGGCAGAGCTGAGAGTCCTTACTGATGATGTAGACGTGAAGTGTAGGAGAAGTAGAGCCATCATGAATGACTCCACGACTCTGACCTTATTAAGTATTTGCTGAGGAATCAGTGTGCATGGCAGGGAAAAATGGACCCGAGAAGCAGAGAGAAGGGCCAGGCGGGGAGCGGAAGAGGCTATCTCCACCGGGGTGCTCCCAGGGGCTCCCTGCGCCACCCCGTACCATGCCTCCTCGATGAAGCCAATGACAAATTTGCGCACTTCGATCGACTTGTCCGCTTGGAAAGCGATGATCTCCTGCCAACATCAAGAAGGTGGTCAGGGCCGTACCAGGATCCATCCCCTTAACCCTATACCCACACCCTTTCTCTCCCACGGGTCACTCACATCCAGGAAGTTGTCTAGTAGTGTAGGATCTTTGTTGATGATCAGTTCTTGGACCTAGAAGGACACTGGGGATGAGGAGGAGGGCCATACATATAAAAGCAGGCTCCAATCAGTTCAGACAGGAGCGTATAAGAGAAACAGCGTGGAGACAGGCAGCAGATAAACTCAGTTCAATCCTGGCTCTGCCACTCCCAACCATGGCCTGGGCAAGTGGATTCCCCCAAATTTGTTTGCTCCTCTACAAAAGGAGGATCTTAAACACCAACTCATAGGGCTCTTGTGAAGCTTTAATAAGAAGATCCTATAAGGAGGCATAAGGTCCTGGTCAGTAGGAAGCACAAGACACATGATGGAGGCTAAGGAAGAGGGGAATGCTGCCAGAATTCCTTCCGGAGGCTCATCCATCAACTCTCTCCACTCTCCTTCTGTTTCTACTCCTCAATCACACTGCCACAATTCATCAGTCATTTCATGACAGTGAGAACCTATTTCCTGATGTCCTTGGACTTGCCAGGTTCTTTGGAATAAGCCCTTCCCACAGACATTTTCACAGAAGCCCAGTGCCAGCAGTGGTCTGACTCGCACTGCTAAGAGGCTGAGTCAGCCAGCCATCCACGGCTACACGCTGTACACACGGAGCAAGCAGCAGAACTAAGGTTCTCACCCACACAACCTGACCCCCTCCAACCCTGAACTTTACCTTCCTCCCAGTCTTAACCACACCCGGCCCCTCCCCTCCAATTCTTCCTGTCTTCTTTTGCCTTTGTGTAATCTATTGTGCCCTCCACTTCACTTGAGACATCCTCCCTCTCTCACTTAACCTGTTTCTCTCCTCATCCTCCAGGTCTCCGCTCCCAGGTGCCCTCTTCCGGAAAGCCCTCCCAGACTTCCCACCCACAGGCCGGGTCAGCAGGCCCCTCAAGGCTCCTCAGCAAGCTGGGTTCCTCCAACCCACCCTGCCTTGCCCACTCTGTTTCCACTGTCTGGTGGCCTATACGTCTTCCCCGCTAAACAGGAACCTGGCAGAGAGGAAATACAAGGATGAAGAGCGGAGGATTTGGATCTGGAATCCAGCATGCCAAGTCCCAGTTCAGCCAGCTCCTAGCCGACTGACCTGAGGCTCATTAATTTAAGTTCTGAAACTCCGCTTCTTTCTGTAGAAACTGGGGACCAAATTACCCAGAGCTTTTGTGAGAATTAAAAGAGAGCATGCCTGTACAGCACTGGGCACCGCAGCAAGCATATCCTAAATGCCTAAATGGGGACACTGGTGTCAGACCAGTATCTTCTTTTTCACGTTCCCAGCCCCTCCCCTTGTGCTGCTTAGCCCGGCATCACCCCAGCCCCTCACCTGCTTGAGTACTGTGATCTTTGAATCATTGGTGATTAGTGCTGCCTGGTTCAGGAGATCCACCACCTGGAAGGAGGAGGAGAGGCAGGGGATGGTGCTAGCTTTACCAGCCCAGCCCCTTTGGTACTCCCTGGGCTCCGCACCTGGGGGTGGACTGCCCTAAAGACAGGGGCTGTGCCTCCCCATTCTAAGCCCTTCCCTCCATGCTCACTCTCTCTGAGGTGGTCATGCCATCGATGCCTGGCCCCTCCTCTTGTGTGAAGAACTGTGATGCCACACTCCGCCTAGTGACACTGTCGCCACTGCTGCCTGCCATGGCTGCTGTCCGGTACTTCCTGGAGAAAAAGAGGATTGATCAAGCTCTGGGACCCTGTGGATAGGCTGGACCTTCACTCAACTGTCCACAAAGGAAGCAACCCTCCTTTCCATTCTGTCCTGTCCCTGTTGGGTCTTCTGAACTCCGTCTCCCATCAAGGCTGTCTCAGACTTGCAGACTGTGTGTGTACATAGGGGTTATGATTTGGGAGAGACAGAGGTCTCCCAGGTTGGAGGAAGTCCCTTGTGGAGTGCCAGGCCTCACCTCCAGGACTTTGCCTATAGCAGGCTGACCACAAACATCTGCTTAATGACTGAACAAATGAACACACAGCAACCTCCTTGCTGGTTTCAGGGACTCGTCATGCCATCGGGGCTGTACTTGGGACCAGACATGACAGCAAGCTTTCTGCAAGGGAGCTCTGAGGAATACCAGTCACAGAGTCCTACCAGGTAAGTATTCAACACATCCAAAAGGCCTAGTTAAAATAAATTAGGTTTCAGTCATTTTCTGGAGTATTATGGAGTTGGTTTTTTTTTTTAAAAAGGGGAGTGGGGGAAGGGGAACTTTTGGGCATCTGTCCCAGAGTCATGCTTGGCAGAACTATTTAATAAGGATCAATTATTGGGGTGCCTGGGTGGCTCAGTGGGTTAAGCTTCTACCTTCGGCTCAGGTCATGATCCCAGGGGCCTGGGATCGAGTCCCGCATGGGGCTCTCTGCTCAGCAGGGAGCCTGCTTCTCCTCATCTCTCTCTCTGTCTGTCTCTCTGCCTATTTGTGATCTCTCTCTCTGTCAAATAAATAAATAAAATCTTTAAAAAAAAAATAAGGATCAATTACAGCAAAAGACTATTAGCAACCCAAGTGTTCTCAAACAGGGAGACTGACTGAAAAAACCAAGATAAATCCACATAACAAAATACTATGCAACTGTAAAAAGAAACGAGGGATGGGGGCGCCTGGGAGGCTCAGTCAGTTAAGCATCTGCCTTCAGCTCAGGTTGTGATCCCAGGAGAGTCCCACGTCTGATTCCCTGATCAGTGGGAGCTTGCTTCTCTCTCTCCTCCCCATTCATGCTCTCTCTCGCTATCTCTGTTTCTCTCTCAAATA
>NC_139037.1:57280008-57406580 GCF_964662115.1 Mustela nivalis | reverse complement strand
AGACTTACAGCATGGAACAGCACCTGGCACCGAGTAAGTGCTCAGTAAATATCAGAATGAATGCCAAAGGGCTTCCCCAATCACTGGACTTACTATCCCCGCCCTTTGGCTCTAAAACGCTTGAAAAATTATAGCTAATATTTATGTGCTAGGCACAATTCTAACACACATGTTAGCTTATTTAAAGCTCCCAACACCAACTCTTAGAGGCAGTTACTATTTTTAATCTCCTTTTACAAATGAGGAAATTTGAAGGTAAGGGAGGTAAAGTCACTGGACCAAAGGCTCACAGCTTCTGAGACACAGACCCAGCAGTATGACTGCAGAGTCTATCCTCCTCACCACTAGGCAGTCCTGCCTCTCTGAAAGGCACTCCTTCTCCAGGACAGGTCTGTTCAAGCAAGCCAAGGGGCACAGTCACCTGACAACCAGCACACTGCAGTCCCTTATCAGAACATAATGAACCTTTTCATGATGAACTTTTCCAACCTTTCCACTCTTTCCATGACAATAACAGATTGAAATCTACCTTTTTAATTTTTTTAACCCTGTGTTAAAAAAATAAACCCTCTTCTACTTTCTGGTTTATCCTTAAAAAAAAAAAAAAAAAGTATATGCACATTTCCTTTCTTTCCTAAAAAGGGAAGCATATGATTAGTAAAAAGGGAGCACATAATTAGCACCACCTTCTCTTTTGTTTGTTTTCACTTAATATTTTCTGGAGCCCACTCTATATCAACGTAGAGACATTTTCTTCATTCCCTTCCCCCAACCCCCCTTTAATAGTTGCATAGTATTTTATTATGTAGGTATTACCAGCTTTTTTTCTGCCAACCTCCCTATTGAAGAACATCTGGAGGTGCTTGCAGTCTTTTTTGCGATTACCGACCATCACTGTTTCCCCTTCCCTCCTGGTGTATTCCTTGAGTCCCACTGCCCCACTCCCATATGGGAGTATGACGACTCCCCTCATACAGGAAGTAACCCCAGGAGTATCTTTCATTCATGCAACGAACATTAACCGGGCATCTTCAGTGCGACCAGCGCTGTGCTGGGAACACATTCTCTAAGTCCCTGTCTCCGTGGACCTCACGGCCAAGCATCTAATCGAAAAACCCCACAAATAAAGGTCCAATGATAAATCAGACCACATGTGACATGAAGGAAAGGAACAGGGACCTATGAGAGGGTTTAACAGGAGGATTTCGGGACGGAAGGCGGGAAAGCAGGCCTTCGCAGAGGAAGTGACGTTGATGCACAGACCCGAAAGATGAATGGGAGTTAGCCAGGCAGAATGGGTAAAAGGATGTTGCGGGCAAAGGGGACAGCATGTGCAAAAATCCTGAGGCGGGAAGGCGCATGGCGAGTTTGAGGAACCGGAAGGCCAGTGCAGCTGTGCGAAGTGGGGAACGAGCAGAGAGGCCGAGCCGGGGCCGGAGGGGCGGACGCGCCTTAGGGGCCACGTTGGAACTTTGCCCTGAGGGCACTGGAGAGCCACGGGTGGGTCCTGAGCTGGGGAAGAAACCGGGGTCCCGAACGTCACTGCTCCTCTTTCCTCGCAGCGCCCCAACCCGCCGGCCAGCGCTCCTGCCGCCTCAGGGTCCCTCCTCCCTTCGTTCCCGGGCCCCCACTCCGCCCCCCGCTCACCGCGGCGCCGACCTCCGTCCCCCTCGCGCCCCCTCAGCAGCGCCTCCTCACAGACGCCGCCGTCGCCATCTTCCGTTCGCCGCCGGGACACTGCGCACGCGCCGCGCACACAGGGCCGCCGGGAAATGGAGTCCACACTGCGGCCCGACCCCGCCCCTACCACCTGCAACGCGAGAGGTCTTCCACCCTCCCCCAGACGACGCCGGGGCGTCCTTTATTTCCGGCCTTTGATTGCCATGCCTTAAGGGAAATGTAGTCCCTTAGCGGAGGCACTGGACGGAAAAGGAGGTAGAGGCTTCTGGGAAATGGAGTTCTTGGTAGTTCTGGGTCCTGGACGGCTGGTGTTAGGGCGGGCGGAGAGTCTGGGCGGCAAAGCTCCGAGGACCTGGAGGTGATCTGTTGCCCCAGTGGAGTCTAAGCAGAGTCCTCGATCCCGTCCACCTTAGGTCCTGACCGTTTACGCAGTCTGGAGCCTTTCCAGCTGTCGGAAGCTTCAGTCTTCCAGTCCGTCCAATGGGAACGTGGGTTCGAGGGTCTCTTGCAGTCCTTATGGTAGCATATACTGACCTCCGGAGTCCACAGCGCTCTGAGGCCCTTCTCCTCCGCCGCGGTCATGCTGGGCTCTGGCCATTCGCCCTCTTCTGTCGAGAAGATGAAGCCCGATGGGGTAGAAGAGCCCCAGAGTTCTGCCCTTGGGGCTTTTAGCCTCGGCAGTGTTGCGCACCGGTCGCTCCGTCTCTTAAGCCACCTCCAGCTCTCGTGGCCCCGGGCTGCGGCTCCCGGCGCCTGAGGTCTGTCTCCGCTTAATCCCGCAGGGGGCGCCCCAGTCCGAGCGCGCCGCCCTCGGGGAGGCGGGAGGGGAGCCCGGGGCGTGCGAGGGCGGGGTGGGGGGTGTCCCAGCTATAAAGCGTGGCCGCCTCCCGCGGCGCCCAGGACGGCTGGGACCCCGGGCGGTCAGACGGGCGGGCACCGGTCGCAACTCGGGCGGTGCCGGCTGAGAGATTTGAAGCGCTCGGTTCCCCCCGGGCCGGAGCGGGGGCGGGAGGGGGCGCAGGCCCGGGGGATGCTGGGCTCGGTGAAGATGGAGGCCCATGACCTGGCCGAGTGGAGCTACTACCCGGAGGCGGGCGAGGTGTGTCCTCGGGGATGGCGGAGCGGGAAGTGGGGGGCATGAATCAGGGTGCGAGCATGAATCGGGGCAAGGACGGAGTGTGGGAATCCAATGGGGGCCCCCACTACAGTTGAGGAGCGGAGGAACTACAGACACGCAGACCAGGTGTAGAAGTTCGGGATGGGGGACGAGGCGTGGGAGTACGGTTTAGGCTGGTTGGAGCGAAGGCTCAAACGGAAAAATTTAGGCAAGGGGCAGCTCATAGTTTAAATGTGAAGACTGGGTGTTGGGGACCCAAAATCCAAGGGATTAGAATGAAAAACAAAACAAAAACAAAGATAGAAATCCGAGTTCCAGGTTAGGGGACAGAGCTGGGGGATTAGGAGGTGGGGTTCCAAAGCGGGAGGGGCGGGGGGGGGGGCAGAGCTAAGAGATGGGAGAAAAGGTTCACCATTAAGGAAAGTCTGAGGTGGGAGCTCAGGGGTGGAATATAGTTAAAGATGGGACTTCTGGGGTAGAAATCAGTGTTGGGGTTGTGCATGCGGTAAGCATCTCCGGGGTGAGGATCTAAGAGTCAGAAATAGGGATTAGTGCTCAAAGTTAAGGGATGGAGGTGCTCAGAGATGAAACATGGTTTGGGAGTCTGGAGTCACAGGTGGGTGAGAGCTGGGGCTCAGAGAGATGGGGGCCCAGATGGGGTCAGAGTTGGGAACCTGAGAGCAGATGTGAGCAAGGGCATTGTCAGGAGAGGGATCAGTCTCCTCCCCCCCCCATCTCTATTCAGGACCCTTACCCCTCCTGACTGAACTTCAGTGGTTTAATTGTTTTTAGAGACCCTCAGCAGGGATACTCAGAGGCTGGAGGGTTTCAGATTTCACACCCCTGCCTTCCAGTAATCTCCAGTAATTGCTAATGTCCTCACTTGTCCCATCTCTGACAAGGCTGCCCTTGGACTAGGGGGCAGGGTGTATCTTAATTCCCGTACCTCCCCAGAGGGAAAGTCCTTCCCCAATTCTAACTCCCGTTCCCACTAATACAAGGGCTCCTCTTTAGCTTGTTCTTTCTATAGTCAAGATTGTGAAATGGCAGAGGGAGGGGTACCAGTAGGAGGATTATGGGGGTCCGGACATTTGGGTTCTTAACCTGGAAGGAGACTTTGGGTTTCAGGTCGCAGAGGGACTGGAATGTGTGAGATCTCCAAGGATTCTGAGATCTGGGGGTTTACAAGGAGCCCCACCATGCCTGAATTCTGGGTCTGGGGTTTGAAGCTTGGGCTGGGACTCCTGGTTCCCCAGGACTGCAGGGCTTGGCAGAGTGCCCAGGAGGGGCCAGTCTTGGGGCTGTGGAGGTGTGAGGTGCACGTGGGATGGGGCAGGCTGACCAGGGAAGGGACTGGGAGTGCTGAGAGTTGGAGGTGTCACTTGTACAGTGGGGAAGGCAGAGAACGGGTGGGAGCGTTGGCAGGTAGTGCCGGCCGGTGAGGGGGTGGGGGTTGCCCCAGCTGAGAGAGTTCAGAGTCTAGGGACATGATTGAAGAAGACCCAACTACAGATCTATGTTTGGGGGGAGCACATCTTTAAGAAGAAAGTTGTATTGGTCTATAATGGAGGAGTTGCTATGAGGGCACAGTCTGAAGTTTAAGAACTTGCGTGGAAACTGTCAGAAATTGAGAGACAGTCTAGAGATGATTAGAATTTGGGGGCATATTTTGGAAGAGTTAACATATAGGGGGCCGGAAATGGAAATACCGTGTCCCCAGCCTTCCCATGCACTGAGCCACCTCCTCCCCCAGGGTCAGAACAATAGGGAAAGAAACATCTGCACTCATTCAGCAACTAAGAACTAAGAGGGTCCCCATACTGCTTCTTGCTCACAGCACCCTCCTGCTGGGGTGATTGACACCCCTGGTCAGGCTCCCTGTCAGGAAGGAAATTGGAAAGTTAGCACCCTGGGGTGTCCCCACTGACCTCCAATTTTCACAGATCAGCTGGTCCAAGTTCTCCCCCCTTTTAGAGATGGGAACTCAGAAGCCATTCCAAGTGTGTGTGCGTGGGGAAGGGGGAGCTGCTGGAGGATCTGGAGGATCTGGAGGATCTGGACTGGGACTGGGACTAGAAACTAGGCTTCTGGCTTCACATGGCCTTCCTATGCTCCCTGTCACACCCTCCCCCCAGAGACAATAAGGAAATGAAGAGAGAGAAATTCCAGCCTCCTGGGATGGGGGTGCCGGTCCCCTGAGGGCTTCCCCCCAATCTCAGCCCCGCCCTGGCAGGGGAGATCCGGCTCACACCCGGACACTGGGGGTTCATCCCAGCCCTGGGGCGTGGGAAAGCCAAGGGTGGATTAGGGCTGCTGGAGTGCTTGAGGTCAGACCTCAAGGAGGACTTCCGGATGGGTGGGGACTCAGAAAAGGAGAGTCCTGGGGTCCCAGTCAATCTTCCTTTGTGATCCAGAGAAGCCTCATGGAGTTGGAGAATTGGAGTGGGGGTCACAGAGGGATTTAGGAGCTCTCTGAGTCCATTGCCTTCCTTCAGCTCTTAAGGACGCACTTCCCTTATCCTGGGGAGGGGGCAGAATCAGCCAAGGTGGTGGTGGGGACACCAATGCATGGAGAAGGGGTACCTGTGACTCCAGTTTCAATGGGAGGCTTCTGGGAAGATGATGCTGAAGCAATGAGACAGAGGGACAGATATGTGCTGGGGGGAAAGAGACGTGGCCCAGGAGTGGGGCAGAGAGAGATAGGGTGGGGGGAGAGAGATGGAGTTGGGGAGAGTCACAAGGAGGGAAAGACTGGGAGGGGGATTGGGGAAAGAGGAGAGAGAGACAGGAGAAGGAGGGGAAGACAGAGGGGCAAGAAAGAGACGGGGAGAGACAGGGATGGCGGAGAAGAAGCTTGGATGGAGACTGGGAGTAGAGAGGAGGAGCAGGGAGGTACTGAAACGGGGAAGGAGGTGGACAGTTACACGTGGAACCAGATGGGAGATTCAGAGACCAGAGATGGAGATGAAAGAAAAGTGCGTGAGAGAGAGTTTCTCTGCCTGCACTCAGAGGAGAGTTGGTTGCCACCTGTCCCTGAGTCTCTGAGTGACCCCGGCCATTCCCTTCTCTCTCATGACCTTGGGACCTGCAGATCCTTACAGTGACAGGGGACAAGACAGAACCCACTGACAGCAAAGGTGGCTCCTGCTGGAAAGATAGCTGTACCCCCCCACCCCCGCGTGGGGAGGGAACAGGACACACGGAGGGGGAGGGGAGGGGGGAAGCCATTGTCGGACTGAGGGAGGGGGATGGTGGACAGTGGGCTGAAAGGGTAAACACAGGGAGGGAGAAATCACCACCCATCATGCTTTCTATTCTCCGTGTTTTCTCTCCTTCATTTCCTGCTAGACTGTCAGGTCTGTGAGGATCGCTGTTCCTGTCTTGCTTTTGTTTTGTGATCCAGAGCCCTGGTCTGGAGCCAGACTGCATAAATCAGAATCCCAGTTCTGCCCCTTTCTTACTGTGTGACCCTGGACAACCTCTCTGGGCCCCAGCTTGCTCAGTTATACAGTGCGTGTCGTCACAGCGCAGTTGTAAAGGTTGAAATGGAGACCTTTTCCTGTGAAGTGCTCGGAGCAGTGCTTGGCACTACGTAGGGGGACCATATAGATATTGGTTGAAAGGATGAAAGAGAGAGAAGGTTACTTAGAGAGACCTAGCCATGTCTACTGTATTTCAGTGAGCTAAGATGCACGTTTTTCTTTAGAACATTTCTGAAAATGGCATGGGTTTTACAATCAATGGTGTCTAGGACTGGCTGGTTTTTTTGCCCCCCTTACTGGTATCATTCTTACTGGTACTTAAAATAATATTACAGCTTACAAATAGCAATGCCTTAGATATAATGATATATGGGAAAGAGATGATGTAGATGAAGCTGAAACATGTGATTTCTGATACTGAAACATTAAAAAAAAATTTTCTTTAAGTTTTATTTATTTAAGTAACCTTTACACCCAACGTGGGGCTCCAACTCATGACCCCGAGATCAAGAGTCGTGGGTTCTTCTGACTGAGCCAGCCAGGTGCCCTCCCCACCGCCCATCCTGAAACATTTTTGGCCTCTAACAGTGTAATTCTATAACCTGACAGGGTGATAGAGCAGAACCACATAGAGGGTATGGTTAGATAAGTGAGGAATTTTTAATTTTTTTGGTTTCAGAACCTCTTTTTTTTTTTTTTTAAGATTTTATTTATTTATTTGACAGAGAGAGATCGCAAGTAGGCAGGGGATGGGGAAGCAGGCTCCCCGCTCAGCAGAGAACCTGATGCGGGGCTCAATCCCAGGACCCTGAGATCATGACCTGAGCCGAAGGCAGAAGCTTTAACCCACTGAGCCACCCAGGTGCCCCAAATACTATGTTTTTATTAATAACTATATTTCCAGGGGCCCCTGGCTGGTTCAGTCGATAGAGCAGGCAACTCTTGATCTCAGGGTCGTGAGTTCAAGCCCCACATTAGGCATGGAGCCTATTCAAAAAAAAATAAAAAGGGGCACCTTGGGTGGCTCAGTGGGTTAAAGCCTCTGCCTTCGGCTCAGGTCATGATCCCAGGGTCCTGGAATCGAGCCTTGCATCGGGCTCTCTACTCAGCGGGGAGCCTGTTTCCTTCTCCCTCTCTGCCTACTTGTGATTTCCGTCGGTCAAATAAATAAAAAATCTTTAAAAAATAAATAAATAAAAATAAAAACTAAAATAGAATAACTATATTTCAAAACGTTTAGTGAGAGGAGTGATACTGTTACACATTTGGCAAATCTCTTCAGTGTCTGGTTCAATAGGAGACAGCGGGATTCTTGTGGCAGGTTCTACATTTGGTCTGTTGCAATGTCCAGTGTCCACTGTAACTCCTGAGACATAGTGAAAAAGGCTAGTAATTTCCTAGCATTACAGGCAAATATTTCTGACCTCCTGGACACCCTCAAAGGGTCTCGGAGACTCCCCAGTGTGCCCCAGACCCCTACTTAGATAACCACCTAAAGCATGAACTCCAGTATAGAGAGCTTGGGGGATGGAAGATGAGGTGCATTAGAATGGGGAAGAGAGAGAGACTTTTAGAGATAGCCATCTGCAGACACAGGTAAGGATGGGGGAGGGGACTTGTAGAAGGGGCAAGACAGACAGACAGACAGACACACAGTGGCGGACACACTGGCGACCTTTTGCTGATCAGCAGAGTGGCAACTCACTGACCTCCCCCCATCACTTTTTCTCTCCTTGCAGGTCTACTCGCCAGTTACCCCAGTGCCCACGATGGCCCCCCTCAACTCCTACATGAGCCTGAATCCTTTGAGTGCTCCCTACCCCCCCGGGGGGCTCCCTGCCTCTCCGCTGCCCTCAGGACCCCTGGCGCCCCCAGCGCCTGCAGCACCCCTGGGGCCCACCTTCCCGGGCCTGGGGGCTGGCGGCAGCAGCGGAGGCAGCGGCTCAGGGTACGGGGGTCCGGGCCATGGGCTGGTGCATGGGAAGGAGATGCCGAAAGGCTACCGGCGGCCGCTGGCCCACGCCAAACCGCCGTATTCCTACATCTCACTCATCACCATGGCCATCCAGCAGGCACCGGGCAAGATGCTGACCCTGAGCGAGATCTACCAGTGGATCATGGACCTCTTCCCCTACTACCGGGAGAACCAGCAGCGTTGGCAGAACTCCATCCGCCACTCCCTGTCTTTCAACGACTGCTTCGTCAAGGTGGCACGCTCCCCAGACAAGCCGGGCAAGGGCTCCTACTGGGCCCTGCACCCCAGCTCAGGGAACATGTTTGAGAACGGCTGCTACCTGCGTCGCCAGAAGCGCTTCAAGCTGGAGGAGAAGGTGAAGAAGGGAGCTGGCGGGACCTCCACCCCCAGGAACAGTGCAGGGTCGGCTGCCTCGGCCGCTGCCCCTGCTGCTACGGTCACCTCTCCCCCGCAGCCCCAGCCTCCACCCCCTGAGCCAGAGGCCCAGGCCGGGGAAGATGTGGGGGCTCTGGACTGTGGCTCCCCCACTTCCTCCTCACCCTACTTCACTGGCCTGGAGCTCCCCGGGGAGCTGAAGCTTGATGCCTCCTACAACTTCAATCACCCTTTCTCCATCAACAACCTGATGTCGGAACAGACGCCAGCACCTCCTAAGCTGGACATGGGGTTTGGGGGCTATGGGGTGGAGAGTGGGGAGCCTGGGGTCTACTATCAGGGTGTCTATTCCCGCTCTCTGCTTAACGCGTCCTAGCGGGGGTGTGGCAGCGTGGTGGGTGGGGTATGGCTATAGCTCACACCATCGGGCACTTGGGGCCTGATCCTCCTGGTAACACTTGACTCGCCCCGTCAGTTACCATCTTGTTTGGTCTATTACTGTGGTGGCTGCGGTGTCTGAGGGCATCGGATCCATCCTTTGGGTACTGTGATAACTGCCATTGACATCTTGGTGGGCCCACTGGGTTCTACCAAGACTGCCATGTTGATTGACGTTATTAGTCCATCCATTGGGTGCTCTGATGGCTGCTACCTGGGATGACATCTCAGTTGGCCCTTTGGACATGGTGATGGACATCCTCTTGGATGGGATGGTGATACCATTCCAGTGACATCTTCTTTGGCCCGTTGGATGCTGTGATCACTTCTTTTTTGGTTGACTTCTTGGCATACTGGAGGGCCAGTTGGCCATCATCCTGCATAACATCTTTTTTTGGGCACGTTGGGTGCTACGATGGCCACCATCTTGGTTGGCTGACATAAACAGTGTACCGTTGTGCACCGTGACAGCTGCCATAGCCCCTGGGTTGGCCACTGTCATCAATGTCTCTTTGGTGTGAGTTGAGTGAGGGATGGAGGTGAGGCTACTCCTTGTTTTTTTCTAGAGCCCATTCCCCCCTCTGGTCCAGGGGAAACCAGAAAGGACTGGCTAGGGTATGGGGAATTTCTGCTGAAGTCTGGTTCTTGCCTGGGAAGCGGGATACTGCCTGTGTTGGACCATTAAAGGCACTGTTTCTGCCTCTCACTCAATGTCTCTTTTCTTTGGAGGGCGGGCCCTATGGGGCTTGAACACCTGAATTGCCATGTCCCTGTCCCCTCTCCCGCCTGCCCCCAAGAGCTGACTGCCTCTGGGGGAGGGGCTGGGGGAGGCATCGACCTGACCTTTGGCTCTTTGCTGTCCCTGACCCCAAGGACAGTTTGCTCACAGATAGCAGCCCCCGCAGCTCCAGGGCCAGGGCAGGGGGAGGTGGCTCTGCAATGACCAAGGCCATCTCCCCACCCCCACTCCCCAGACACACACCTCTAACTCTGAGGCCCAAGGAGCCCAGGTTTTCGTTAAGCTGGGGAGGAGGGGAAGGCACAAACAAGGTGTTAATTGAAGGAGATGGTGTGTGTGTGTGTGTGTGTGTGTGTGTGTGTGCTGGGGGGGTGGGCCTCCATGGGTCATAGGATATCACTGTGCCTGCTGGGGTCTCTGTGGCCCTCCCATTGTTCCCTCTGGTTTGTATCCCTCCATTCTGTGGGTTTGTCCCACATTCTGGGTGCTTGTACCTATCGGTGTCCTGGGATGTCTTACGGTTTTGTGTGTGTGGTTCACTTTGTCCCCCTACCCCTCCCTGGGTCCTGGTGGGTCTCCCACTGTTAGGCACAGTTCTTCATGTCCATCCGTCTGCATACCCACCACCTCAAGGGGTCTGTGTGGGGCTCGATCCATGTTGCAAGCCTGCCTGTCACTGTGTGTTCTGTGTGCACCTCTGTGAGTCAGTATCCACCTGTATGTTTCAAGTGTTTCAAAGGGTCTGTCGGCGCTTGGGTGTTAATCCTGTCACCTCTGCGTGGAGGGTCGGCAATCACTTCAGCAAGCAGGTGTGTGGGGAAAGAGCTCCGTCCTCCTTGTGTGGCTGTGGGCCCCTAGGGTTAGTGTCTGGGTGTCTCTGAGAGGAACAGAGCTCTGAGTCTGGGGTCAGTAGCTCAGATGTTCTGAGCGCATGGCTCTGGGAGGGGCAGGGGGAGACAATGACAGGAAGCCAAGGCTCAGGAGGGAAAGGGACTGGGCCAGGGTCATTCAGCCAGATTAGGGCAGGTGGGCGGGCTTGGTCTCATTTTGTCTTTTCCTTATTTGGGGTTTGCTTTTCTTGTTCTTTTATTCTCTAGCAGCTAATTAATTCGTTCATCAGACCAAGGGCTGCCTGTGTATGTGTGTGTGTGAGAGATGTCGCCCCTAGTTTCTGTGTGTCTTTCTGTCTCCTAAATGTCATCTCTCTGGGACACTCTCTGAGCCTTTGTCTTCTCCTGGCTTTTTTGAAAACCTTTGCTCATCCTCTGTAGCCTACCTCTTACACGGTCCGCCTTGGGCTTTCTCTCTCGTTCACTCCCTTGTGTTGACTCTATCCTTTCCTCCCTGTCTCTGGGCTCTGAATGTCTCCTTCCCCTACTTGGGGACTGTGACTCCCTTCTGGGTTCTCCCACCCCCTTCACCCTAACTACGTTGGATCTCTGGCCTCACTCCTTCGCTCCTCCTTCTCTGTTCCCCAGCTCCCAGAGTTTCTGCCTCTACCTGCCACCTCGAAGGCCAGGCCCTCTATTTCTGTCGCGGTGCCCGCCCTGCCGCTGCGTGTCACCCCCCCCCCGCCCCCTGCCGTGCTGGCTCCCTGTCAGCCGTCAGCCGTCCCACCGGTCTCGCTGTCCTGGGCAGGCCGGGGAATTCCTCCTGGTTCCTGGAAAAAACAACTGGGGCCGAGAGAAAGGCCCTCAGTCTCCCCGGGCGCCTGCCCCCCTCCCTCGGGCCTGGGGGTCTCTCCCGGAGTCAGCCGGCCTGAGGCAGGAAGCCCTGCGGTTTCTGGCTTCTCCTAGGCGGCCTCCGGATCTGGCCCCCGCCCCCCGGCCAACAGCCCAAATATTATTCCGCAGGAGGAGCCGGTGGTGGCGGGAGGAGGCCCAGGCTGAAAGAGGCTTTCAGGGCGGCCAGGCCTGGGGCTTCCTGTCCCCAGGCTTGGGCCTCAGGCCGCCCCAGTAGGGACCTCAGGTGGCCGGAGGGGCGGGTGTTGTTGTAGGGTCCTGGAGGGAGGGTGGGGCCATCCGTCAGGGTGTCTGGTGGCCACCGGCTCGGCTGGCGTGGGCAGGTGTGACCCCCCACCCCAGGGACAACCGGCTGATGTCCAGCGTGGAAAAGTACCATGGTCAGACGTGGGGCGCATGGACAGATGTGAGGGTGCCAGGGATCGTGAATGGAGGGATAGCCATGGGGACACAGAGAAGCCGGCCTTGGGATAGGTGAAGCTGGACAGAGCCTGGCGGGCCTGAGGGGACATGGTCCAAAGGAGGGGCCCACGGGTGGGGAAACAGAGGGCCAAGGTAGCGTCCTACCTGTGGACAGAGGTCCCATGACATCAGAAGGCATGTGATAACAATGCTGGAAAGAGAAATGCTAATAGTGGCTTTTAGGGCTTATCCTCTGTCTGGCATTGTGTGAGCACTTGATAGGATTGAACCAATTCCCCCCCCCCATTTTATTATTGGTGAAACTGAGGCAGGATGAAGTAAAGCTACTTGTCAAAGGTCACAGGGATAGTGTTGGAGCGGGGGCTAGGGGGAGGGACCGAGGACTTGAACCCCGGACAGTCTGGCCCAGAGTCAGTGCCCTTAACCACCATGGTGTTGGGGGAAAATGAGAGCAACATGGGGCCCTGGGGTCCCAAGCCCTCTCTCAGAGTAGCCCCATTCCCCGCCACAACCTGTTCCAGGAGGAGAAAAGCATCCCCCGGAGAAGCCAGCAGTCCTGGGCGGGTGGGTTACAAGTGTGTCCATGTCACTGGTTGTCACACATCTAGCTTGGTGTCAGTGGGTTGGGATCCCAGGGCCGCAGTCTTCTGTGTTACCCGTGATGTGTCTCTGGTCCATGCATCGGTGTGTGTTGCATCTGCCTGTCTGTCACTGTTTGTGTTTTGTCCTTGGATCTCTGTGCCTTGCCTCCTGTTGGCCTATCCTCGTAGCCTGATGTCTGTCCTTGGTGTGTGTCTGTCACTGGGTCTGTTCTGGTGACTGTCCCCGGGTTCGGCGGATCTGTTTATGTCTCTGTCACTCTGGGTCTGCCTATATCTGTCCCTATTTGTCACCATGTCTGTTCCCCTATGTGTCACCATCTACCCAGTGTCACTGTGTGTGTTACTCACCGCCCAGGCCACAGGTGGGCGTGTCGGGCCCACTGGTGCCAGGGCGGGGGCCCAGCCTGGCCCACCCTCGCCTGCCATGGGCCAGGCTGGGCGCCTGTTTGCAATGCCTGCCACAGGTAAACACCGAGATCCGGAACCCAAGGGCCACCTCCCTCCCCTCTGCTCCCTGTCCCTCAGCCTGCCCTGGACTGGGCTGCGCCCCAAAGCCCCCACAGGTGCTGCCCCCACACTGGAGGTGTGCCTTGACCCATCCCTCCACCACGGTCACAAGCGTCCCAGAGCCCCCAGCCCTGGCCCGGCCCTGTCTGTCCATCTGCTTCTCTCTCTCTCTCTTTGGGTGTCTCCTGGCCTCTCTCTGTTCCTTTCTGTCCTTACCTCCTCTCTCCTGAGTTACTCTGCAGCTTTGCCTTTCTCTGGAATGACCCTCGTCTCCATTCTATCACTGTCCCTCTACTTCCCCCTTTCTCTGTCCTCGCTCAGTGAAGTGTCATTTCCCTCTCTTCCTGATCTGACTCTGGGTTTGTCTGCCCCTCTTTCTGGAGATCTTTGGTGCTTTGTAAGTTTCTCTCTCTTCTCTTCAGTCCCTGTGTCCCTCTCAGCCCGCGTCTGTCAGGCTTGGCCACTCTCTCCGTGTGTCTCAGAGCCCCCCCAGCCCCCTGCAGGATCAGACTTCTGCCATCCCCGGGCCCTTAGGGAAGTATGTGCCCCCCCCCCCGCTCCTCAGCCCGCTGGTATATATATAAATGTAGATGTACATATTATTTATATCTGTACCCCGGGGGCAGGAGGGGCAGACACTGGGGCCTTTGTGTAGCCGCTGCCCGCTGCCTGCCTGCCCGCCACTCCTCTCCCTTCGTCCCTGCCACCCGCCCGCCTCCACTCCCCCCTGCCCCACAGAAAGGTTCCTGTGGGGCCTGCCAGCTTCCTTTGCCTGAGGTGTGAGTGGGCACGCCACGAGCGAGGCGGGCAGGGGGGCCTGGGGACTTTTCCAGCTCTGGGGAAGCTTTCCGGGTGGGGAAGAAATGGGACTTCTCAGCCAGCTGCTGTCTGCCTGTCTGCGTCTGTTGTCCCTGGGCGTCCCCGGGTCCTCACCTGGCTTCTGCCTGGGAGTCTGTCCACCCATCTAATGTCATTCTGACTTCTTCTCTGTTGGCCTGGGGCTTATTCACTTGTCCCCACACTGCACACTACTGTTGGGCATAGTGCGAGGCTGTCCACAAAGCCCCAGACACAGAGCAATGAGATGCTGTCCATCCTGGCTGATTCTGGGCCACTTCTGTCTCATTTCCTCCGTCTCTTGACCCAGTGCTTGAAACCCTCCCTCCGTCCTCATGAAAATAGAATCTGAAGCCTTATCATGGCCTATGGGGCACCCAAGTTTCCCCTACCATCACTCTGAACTCATCCTTTTTTTAAAATCTTCTTTTTAAGTCATCTCTACACCCAACATGGGACTCGAACCTACCACCCTCATATCAAAAGTCGCACACTCTGCCAACCGAGCCAGCCAGTCTGACCTCATTCGCACACCCCTCCTCTTTGCCACACTGGCACTGGCCACCTGGCTGCTTCTGGAACAAACCAAGCAGGCTCCCGCCTCAGGGCTTTTGCATGTGCCATTGCCCCAGATTTCTTCTGGCTTGCTCCCTCGTTTATTTTAGTTTCCTGTCTGCTCCTCAGCAAACCCTTCTCTACGTCCTTCTTCACAGCAGCAACTTCCGTCACTCTCTAGCCACTTCCCCTGGTTTACTCTTTCTTCTTAGGACTTACCGTTCCATGGCTGTCACATTTTATGGATCTGTCTCTCCTACCCAAATGTCAGCTCCACGAGAGGAAGGGCTGCATTCTGCTCCCTGCTCTATCCATTGCACCCAGCACACTGCTTGTCCGACAGAGGATGCTGAATAAATATTTCTTAAAGGAAAGGAGCACATTAATCTATCCACCCTTTAAACTCTGTGCTAGGTAATGCCAGGTTCATAGTGGTCACTGAGACAGCTTTGGTCCTGCCCTCGTGGGGCTGACAGTCCATTCCCCAATGATGATGCAGAATGTGCAGGGTCTGTGAGAGCCCATAAGTGGCAATTGACGCAGCCTGGGAGGTCAAGGAGGCCTTCCTGGAGGAGGTGTCAGCTCAGCTGAGACGTGTGTAGGGCAAGTGGGAATGAGCCAGGCCTTGTCTTGGGGACCAAGCGATCAAGACAAACCCAGCCTTGCCTTTCTTTACAGATCTCCAGTCTCTCCTTCAGTCTCATAGAACTTGAGTTTGAAGAGGTCTTAACTCTAGTTCAAACCTATACCTTTCCCTGATTTCGGTCTCTCCTCCTTTCTCCCCCTCTCAAGTCCTCTCTCTCTGAATCTCCATCTCTCCTCTCTCCCTCCTTCAAGGTCCCTATTCTTGGCATATCATCTGTGTATCTCAGTCTCTCTGAACGTATCCGGGAATTTCTCTACTTAGCTCTTTTCTGAACATCTGTCGATCTCTCTGTGTCTACCTCATCTCCCCCATCTCAGTGGGTCTCTGAGCTCTCTTGCCCCTCTCTCTGGGTCTCTGTCTTCTTCCAGTGAGCTGGTCTCTTTCTACCTCCCTCTCCACCTCTGTTGTTTCCCATCTCTCCTTGTCCATTTCTCCTTTCTGGAAGTCTCTTCATTGATCACTCCCATCAATCCAGAAGCCCTCCACTCTGGCCCCAACCTGGCACGGTGGTGGTGGTAGCTGGTGGTAGGAAGGGGGACTGATCCAGCCCCTCACACCCACACCGGTCAGGCTGTCTGCTCTGTTAATGGTTAACTCAACCTCTATCTAGAATACACACCGGCCAGGCTGGGGGTGACTCCCCTGCCCACCCCCCCACCAGCTGTTCTTAAAGGACCAGGTGTTCTCTGTAGCTCTTCAGCCCTCACCAGGGGACCCTACTGTCTGGAGGTCTCTTGTCCTGGGGATGGAGGAGGGGAAGGGGGAACTACCCAGTGGTGGTGGGGGGGGGGGATTGCAGGGCTGGGGAGGGGGGTGGTAGGTCACAGGCTAGCCCCAGGATGGGCTGCCAGGTCTGGAGCTCCATCCAGCGTCTCCCTTGCCCCAGGCTTATCGCCTGGTATATTTAATCAGGGGTGGTTTTCCCAGCCCTGCCCAGGGCTCAGGCTGGCAGTACCAGGGGTGACAGAACACCTGAGACCTGATGCCAGGGGTGGGGGGTGGAGGAGGGGATGGGACCCCTCCCCTCCCCAGCCCAAGAACTGGGGGTTTAAGAGTGGTGGGTCCTCCAGATCCAAAGTCTCCTGGTCTCTGGTATTTGGGGTTTGAGGCATGTGGGTCTGCAAGATAGGTGTGGGACACATGTATAGCTGAGAAGATGGGCCAAGACTTCAGGCTCTTCCAGATTTAGGTGACAGAACACCTATGTTTCTGAGATCTGGGGCAATCTGGGGTCTCAGGACTGTGTGACAGTGCTGCGGCTCACTCCCCATCTTTCCATCCATCTATTGGCCATGGCGCCCCACATTCCCCCTTCTCGGCAACCTCCACTTTGAGGTAGCAGAGGGAGACCGCAGGGGTGGGGGCTGGGCTCTTGAAGCAGCCCCCTCCCCTTAACCCCTGCTTTGCCGCAGCCTGCTCAGGCCCCGCCCCTTGACGCCAGAGAGCAGGAAGTCCTGGTTAATGATCAGCCCTTCGGGACAGGTGCGGGACAAGGCCGCACACATCAGAGGCGGCCGCAGGGGCTGTGCCTTTTACCCTGCCAGTCCTGGTGTCCTAGGATGGCCACCGTTGAGACTGGTCTCCCTAGATGGACGTGAGGAGCGCAGTCCAGGGCACCGACAGAGGCAGGAAGCAGTCACCTTGTTTCCAGGGATTCTGTTAGTGTACCCCATGGAGGTGAATTTCCTCTCTCGTAGGGCAGTTCCTCTAAGAAAGGCAGCTTTAATATTCTGCCTTCTGAGCAAGAACTCACTGCCCATCCCTTCTTGGAAGCCTCCTGATGCCTCCTTCCCCTCCCCTCGAGGGCGCTGAGTCCCCCACATCCTGGGTAGACATAGGGACGGACCAGAAGGGAAACCTTCCTGAGCTTGGCTCTGGCTGAGCCTCAGTTCTGTCATCTGGAAAACGGGCAGACGGCTAGGACGCTTGAGGAATGGCCGGCATTCCTAAAAACAGCCAACGGGCGCCTGAGGGAAGGGCGCCACCTGGAGGCTACAACGCAAAGTCCTTTCCTGCAGGGATCAGTTCGGTCCCAGAGGGGGCGCAGCATCTCACAACTAGGACCAAGAAGAAAAAAAAAACCCCATCTTTCGGTTTATTGAAGGAGGAAAAGGGGGCGGGAGAGGGGGGGCAATAAAATGCTTTTGCTTTGTTTATAAAGAGCGAGATTTCAGGAGGCCCCTTCTCAAGGAGGAGGGGGGCACCTCTCCCCCAACTACAAGCAGCAGCAAAGCCAAGCCAAGGAGGGGAGAGGAATACTGGAGGGGCCAAGGGACCCCACACAGCCCCTCGAACAGAAGCTACAAGCTTTCTCCCCCCACCCTCAATGCATCTACCCCAGGGGACCCATCTGGGATGAGGAAGAGGGTATGTACACAAGTCGGGGTAGCACTGGGCTGGGCGGGGGAGGGAATAATTTATCCGCAGCAGCGGTGGGTAGCAAAGGGGTGGGAGGCAGTAGACTGGTGGCAGTGGTGGCCTAGGGGTCCCGTTCTTTCTTAACCTTGATGTCTCCAGCAAGGATAGTGGCGATCTCGCCCTGCATGAAGGCCCAGGGGACAGAGGAGCCCACCAGGGGGCACTTGTCTCCACTGGGGCAGTACACCTCCCCAGCAGGGCCCTGTGCCTTGATGAATTCCCGTGAGCAGGGAAAACAGAACTTGTGTCCGGGCACTGAGGGGCACTGGACGAAGTGGGTATCTTCCAGCCGCTCGCGGCACAGGGTACAGCACAGGGGTGCCCCAGGGGTCGCCCCGGTGCTGCCACCACCCCCACTAACAGCTTCTGCCCCTGCGGTGGGGCTGACTTCCGCCTCACCGTTGCGGGCCACAAGACGATGCTGGACAGGAGGCTGGGCTGTGGAGGAGGCTGCGGGGCTGGCGCCCCCGGCACGCACGGGACCCCCACCCCCACCAGGGTCCTTGGGGGAGTGGCCCAGGGCCTCTGCCACGTTCTTCAGGGCGGCGATGGGTGAGGGCACCCCAGGTGTGTCGGCGGAGTATGGGCCACCCGGGGCTACCCAGTGCCGCTGCTGCTGTTCCTCGGTGGTCATCTTCCCAGCCGCCTCACCCTCGGGCTCGGGGGATGCCTTTCGACGGCGTGGAGTGGGCGCCAGGTTCCGGGATGGGGCTCGCGGGGGTGGACCACAGAGAGCTGCAGGGGCTGCCTCTGGATACTGCTGGGGCAGGGCCTCTGCGGGAGCGGGCTCTCGAAAGCTGCGGACACCGTCGGTTAGCAACTCCCCCAGCTGGCGCCATTCCCCCGAGCCGTGCCTCCGTTCATATTCGAGGTACTTGAAGCCTGATGAGGCCAGAGCCTTGCCCGGCTCCCGCAGGGCATCATGAAACATCTGGCGAGCCACGGCCAGGACTCCTGCGTACACGTTGCCAGAGCCACAGGGGTATTCGGTAAAAAGCTTCAGCTCGAACTCATAGCCCGGCGGGCGGGCAGTAGCATCAAAAGCGAACACCCGCCCCACCAGCCCGTGATCCTTCTTGAAGCGGACATTGAAGGGGGCACAGGCCGACAATGCCAGCAGCTGTTCCCGCACAGCTTTGGGGCGCCCGTGCCACTCCTCCGCCCGGCCACGCATGGCCTCGTTCAGTTCTGCCAGACAGTCCGCATTCCTCTGCTGCTTCTCCTTCTCGAAATCGGAGCCAAAAGCCGGACGGGCAGGACTCAAGCCGGGTGCCAGCGTCAGGCCTCGGCTTCCCAGGCCAGATACCGCAGCTGCCAGCAGCCCGGGGGGCACCAAGCTGGGCATGGAGCCAAGCAGGGCCCTCCGCGCCCCCTCCGCCACGGCCTCCTCGCGGCCCAGCCCATTAGCCAGGCGAGACCCCAGGGTGTACTCCAGGGCGGGAGAGGGCAGGGGGAGGCGGCCCGACGATGTGGCCCTGTCATAGCGGTCCGGGCCAGAGATGCCACCGCCTGTTCCTGATGGCTGGGGCTGGGCCTGTGGAGGCGGTAACTGAGGCCCCTGGGCAGCGGCCGCAGCCAGGTCCTTGGTGGTCGGGTGCTTGAGGGCGGGGGGCCCGGGAGAGCGGCCCTCGGGGAGCACGTGGCTGCGCTTGAGTTGGCGGGCAGCGTCGATGAGCAGCTCGATGCGATCCGCACCCTCGAAGTTCACGCAGCCGCGACACACCGCCTCGCTGAAGTCCCACACCATGGCCCACGGCATCTTGGGCAGGTCGCACAGGTAGCACCACTGGCGGCGGGACGCCTGCACAGACGCCATGACCCCCGCGCGCGCGCCGCTGAGCCCCGGCGTTCCACCCGCCGCCGACGTTCGATCCGCGCCGCAGACGTTCGATTCGTGTCTCCGGGACCGCGCAATCCACAGTCAGGCCTCCGACTCGGCCTCCCCGCCGATCCAGGCCCGGCCCCCCTTCCCCGCCCCCTGGGCCCTAAGCCTTTTTCCTCACTCCCGCCTCCTTGAAAAGCCTGTTAGAGGCACGTCGGCGCCCCTGCCCGGTCTGGGCTCCGGGCCGAGGCGCACAGCTCGGGCCCCGGAATGGGCCGCGGGCACCGCCGCCTCGGGCTCCCGCCGATCCCGCCGCCGCCGCCGCTGCTGCAACGGCCGCCGCCGCCTCCACCTCCTTCTGCCCCAGAGGCCGCTTCGCAGGGAAAGTTACATAACGCGCCGGCAAAGCCTTCTGGGAAACGTAGTCCCGCCGGGGCCGATTCTTAAAGGGGACGGCTGGCGGCGGAGAGCTGGACTCGTAGCCTCTCCGACGCGCAAACCCTACCATTCATCTCGGCGAGGCAGGGAGTTCCACGCGCTCGGAGGAGCTCGGGCACAGGGCTTGGGGGCGGGGATGAGTTATGAATGATCACAGCTATCACGGACTCAGAAATGGTAGGAAGTGGACATGCTTTCGGGCATCTAATTTCTGTTCCGACTTGCTGTGCAGCTTTAGGCAAAAGTCTTGCTCTTTCTGAGGCTCAATTCCCCGCCCATCAAAGGTGGGCCAATGTCTGGTTAGGGACGCAGCAGCTCCGGAGGAGAGGCCCTGATTGGATGGTTTCAGGGTAGGGGACGGGAAGCTGACAATTGGGAGAGGGAGGGTTCTGCTTGGCACCCCGTTTGCCTCCAATGTTGTGTATCATGGGGCCGGAAGCAGCCGGTGAAAGAGGAAGAACGAACGCCTCTGAGCCAGGCCTCTGCCACACTTGCCTCATCTATTAAAGAGTGGTCCAACGCCCTCGAACTCTGTTCCATCTCTGCCGGCGCGCTCTGGTCTACAAAGGGTTACATTGTGTTTCTCCCCAGCTCCCCACTGCCACTTCACTACAATTCCCAAAATGCTCTGCCGGGAGGACAAACCGACGCACTTCCGCTGCCTAAGAGGCGGGGGGAGGCCTTCCCGATTGCCGCTGTCTCCTACCTCCGGCTCAATGTCTGGGGGTTTTAGGTTTTTGGGGAGCACTGCGTTGAGGGAATTCTTACCCACTACTGACCGCTAATTTGGGGGAAGGGAGGGAGGCTGGGGATGGTCAGCAAGAGTTGTAGGGAGTACTTTTTCTCCAACCTCCAGTGCTTACTACCTGATCGGACCAACCAGGCTTTGGGGACACCCCCACCCCATCCCGCCCCCGGGTAGGGATTTCTTCCCAGCATCGGGACCAGTGCGAGTCAGGCTGGAAGAGGAGGGAGGGAGGGAAGGACATGTCTCCAGGTTCTAACTCTTCCTCTCTCTTAAGCCTGGGTCCGTGAGAACTCAAAAATATTTGAATGACTTATCAGACATGCATTCATTAGTGGCTTTCAAACTAATCGGACTACTCCCTCTCCTACATCCCGGTGCAATCCTAGCTGCTGATTTTGTTATCCAAACACCGCTGTCAGCTTCACAATTTCGCTTAACATCTGTATTATATTCTGGAAATTGACTCCCTTAACTAAAAAAAAAAAAAAAAAGAAGAAGAAGAAGAAAGAAAGAAAAAGACTTCCTACTTTTGCCTCATCCTAAGCAATACAGGCATACCTCGGAAATACTGTGGGCTCCTTCCAGACTACCACAATAAAGCAAACCTAGCAATAAAGCAAATATCACAACAGAACAAGTCAAATGAACTTTTTGGTTTTTCCAATGTATCTAAAAGTTTACACTATGCTACAGTTCATTAAGTGTGCACTAGCACCATGTCCAAAGAAACAATGTGTATACTTGAATTTAAAAATATTTTATTGCTAAAAAATGCTAACCATCCTCTGAGCTCTCAGAGGTCAGTGATCACAGAGCGCCATAGCAAATGTAGTAATAATGCAAAAGTTGGAAATACTGCATGAATTTCCAAAATGTGACACAGATACACAAAATGAGCAACTGCTGGAAAAATGGCACCGACAGACTTGCTTGATGCAGGGTTGCCACAAACCTTCAACTTGTAGGGGAAAAAAATGCAGTATCTTAAAGGAAAGCACAATAAAACGAGATATGTCTGTATTACGGGCAGAAGTGTAGGTTTTTAATGTACTAACTACATTTTTGGGGAACTAGCTACATTTTAATAAAGTTTAATACCACATAAGAGCTATTAAAAAGGCCATCCATATGGACATGGGTGGCTCAGTTGGTTAAGCTTCTGCCTTTGGGTCAGGTCATGATCCTTGGGATCAAGGAGCCACATCAGGCTCCTTGCTCAGCAGGGAGCCTGCTTCTCCCTCTACCCCATACCCAGCTTGTACTGGCTCTCTCAAATAAATACATAAAATCTTAAAAAATAAAAGCGACCATCCACATATCATCGAAAATTGCCTTTAAGCAATTCTTCAGTAAAAACTAGTTGGGGGAGAGGGGTGAGGTCTAGAGTTCTGGCTGGGGTCCAGCTTCAGGTCAGCTGAATTGCGACTGGCCCCATCACAAGTTTAGTGTAAGTCTCTCTCTCTCTCTCTTTTTTTTTTTTTTCAAAGATTTTATTTATTTGACAGAGATTACAAGTAGGCTGAGAGGCAGGCAGAGAGAGAGAAGGAAGAAGCAGGCTCCCTGCCAAGCAGAGAGCCCGACGCAGGGCTCGATTCCAGGACCCTAGGATCACGACCTGAGCCGAAGGCAGAGGCTTTAACCCACTGAGCCACCCAGGTGCCCCAGTGTAAGTCTCTTTTAAACTCGGGAAAAAAACATAGACACCCCCCATTAGAGTCTGCATTTAATTTGGCAGCTTCAAGTTAAAATGAAAACATGTATATAAATGTTTAGCATGGTGCCTGGCCCAGAAAAGGAGCACCACACATGGAGACTGTTTTTAAGCTGCTCATTAACTCAAAGGCGCAACTCTCCCTCTGTGCTGGGCGATGCTGAGGACACAGCACTGATCTAGCTAGACTCAGGCCTTCCCCTGACGGGGCTCATCCCGGTGATGGAGGCAGATGTCTTACTTAAATTTACTCAAGTAGTATTTAACTATGTTTTTCCCCTAACTGCTGGGTGAGAGGGAGTGCCAGGAAAGACTTTACTGAGGAGGTAGTATTTGAGCTGAGACCTGAAGGATGAAAACAGAATGGAGCTCTTGTGGACTCCTCCATTTTTTATACCCATTTTACAGATGAGGAAAAAGAAGGCCCACACAGCTGGCCAGGGTAGTGCCAGGGGTTGGGCCCCGTCTGACTGAATCAGATGGGGCACAGTGATTATTAGCTACTTTGTGACTACGCTTTGCAGCAGGTTTAGGAGTAAAAAAAACAGAAAACAAAAAACAAAAAACCGGCTCTTGCCTTCATGAAACTGGGGAAGGGTGGGGGAATGAGGACCAGCTTTAAACAGATAAAGACATGAGCTCATTTAGGGACCAAAGGATGCTAGAAAAAAATCTAGGCAGGCCCATTCTAGCCTGGAGGAGATGACACTTGGGCTAATTTCTGAAGGATGGGTAAGTAGGAATAAGATTTGAACACAGAATTTGATGGGTTTAAGGAAAGAAAGGGGAAAAGGTGGGGGGGGGCACTGGAAAACCACCAGCGAGACACCCCCTGTCCACAGAGGGGTGGGGGCAGGTGTAAGTGCAGAAACCCCCAGGCCTGTCTCAGAGCCCAAAGTAATTGTATTAAAAATAAGTTTATTCACATCTTGTCACCACTCGGGAGAAAGGAGGGGGTTGAGCTCTGGAGGTCAGAGAGAGCATTGGGAGGCAAAGGGCCCAACCTGTACCTCCCCAGTGAGAACTCCACCCCCCTCTCCCTAGGGTACAGACTGCTGTATCCTTTGTCATCCATATTCTGATTTGTCTCGAGACTCCCAGCCCCTCCAAAGTCTGGATCGGAGAAGCGAGGAGGCCCCTTCGGGTCAATTCTCTTCAAGTCAAGACCAGGAGTTGTTGGGGAAGGGGGTATGTGCAGACCCGAGGGATTCCCTCCGCAACCCACGAAGGGCAATAATAAGGTAAAATCGATGGCTTACAAGTTAGGGTTTGGGGAAGCAGCCAGGCAGACAGCGCTGTACTGGAGAAAGGGCCGGGGCACCCATCAATGAGGTCCCCTGAGAATCAGGCACTAACTAGTAGAGGGAGTGGGGTGCTCGTGCCCCTGCAGCAGGGGAGCCCGGGGAGCAGCTGAGATGGGGAAGGTGCTTCGCCCTCCTCCACTGGGCTAAGCTGGGGGGAGGAGGTGCAGGCAGGAGGAGCAGAGAGGAGCTCAAACCCAACGGCAGATTTCACGGAGATTTCCATCGCCCCCGCCTCTTCCGTGTAGGGAAACCTTTTCTCCTCTTGTGTGGGGGTGAGTCGTGGGGAGGAAGCGGGGCTGGGGGTGGCCGGGGGGTCCCCTCCTCGCTCCTAGGGGCGATGATCACCCCCCTGGCTGCGACCACCGCTCCGTCCACCACGGCAGCTACCACGGACACCGGCTCCGGGGTGATCTCAGCTTTGGGGGTAGGAGGGGGCAGGAAGGGCCTGGGAGGTGGGGGTGGGGGCGGGGGTGGGGGCGGGGGCAGGGGCGGAGGCAGCCTGTCCACTGCGGTTCCCGGCAGAAGGGGCAGTAGGGCACTGAGGGCCTCACTCAGTTTGGCCAGTCCCTGCTGAAGGGTGCCAGCCAGCTCCCGAATGGCGTTGGCAGTCTCCTGCTGAGCCCGCAGGAAGTCCAGGGAGGGGTCTGGGGCTGAGGGCGTGGGTGGTGGCAGTGGAGGAGGGGCTGAGGGCGGTGGAGACAAGGCCAAACGGGGCAGCTGGACCGTCTGCAGGGCTGGAGGGGGCGGGGACTCACGCTCCTTGGGTGGCGGGCAGCCCCCTTCCTGGGGACTGCAGGAGGGCCGGGCCCACTGCTCGGGGCTGTTGGAGCCCCCCTTGCTGTGGGCTGGTGTATCTGTAGAGAGAGAGAGGTACATAAGGTGATGGCGACTCCCCCATGCCGTCTTGATTTCCCCTTTCCACTTCCCACGCACCCTGGTCCCAGAGCCATCTTTCCAAAACCTGAGTCAGATCGTGCCTTGGAGGAGAACACAGGGGAGAGAGTCTAACGTATCTAACAACCACCTGAAGGCCGATGCCGGCCTTAGTGGAACCGGGGTCCTGGAAGTCCCCTGCAGAGCCAGGCAGAACCAACATTCTAGAAGGCTCTGAACACTCTGGAAGCCCCCACCCCCACTCCCCCACCATACACCTCTCAGAACGCATTGCTGGGCTCTGTCCCATCAGGTGGGAGGAGTTCTATTTCAGCTGTGGTCTGTACCAGTTCAAACCAAAGCCTGCTGCCTGCGATTCCTGGCTCCTCACCTGAGATTTCATTCATGCTCATGAACTTGAACAGAGTCTGCCAAAGAGGCTTCCAGGTTTCCCAGCCCCGCTGGAAACCTCTCCTCCAGTTGTGTCCCTGTGTACCCCCTCCATCACCTAGCAATGACTCACAGTCTCTGGTCCAGAGCTGAGCTCCTGGTCCTCCCCAATCCCGTCTCTCCCCATGGGCTGATGGCCCCTCTGTCCTTCCTGCCACCCGGGGCCAAAACTTTCACTTCTCTTCTCCAAGACACCTTCTGTGTGTAAATGTCACTGGCTCTGCCTTCAGACTATTTTCAACATCCAACCTGTTTGTTCCGTCCTCCTCTACCTCCACAGCCCCTCCTGGTCCAACCACCCGGCATGTCCCACTTGGACTGCTGAGGTCCCGCCAAAATAACATGTCATTTATGCTACCCGCAGAGGACCACCTGGCCTCTGATCCGTTTATATGAAATGTCCCAAATAGGCAAATCTACAAGAGACAAAGAGTAGATGAGTGGTCACTTGGAGCTGCCCAGAGCAGGGAGTGATGGCTAAGAGGTGCGGGGGTTTCTTTTCAGAGTGATGAAAATGTTCTCAAATTGATGGTAGTGATGGTTGTACAACTCCAGGAATGCGCTAAAAGCTCCTGCATTGTCCGCTTTAAATGGGGGGGGGGGTGCTATACAGTATGGGAATTGTATCTCAATCAAGGTGTGTAAACAACACAAGTCACACGTAGTCTTTCTCTGCTCAAAAGCTGCCTGGGGCTCTCATCTCCCACATAAAATCAAAGCCCTTGTGCCCCCCCCCCCTCCGGTCAAAGGGTCTCCACAATTTGCCTCACTATCTCCCTGACCTCATCTGTGCTCCTCCACTTTGTATCTCATTCAGGAGGCTCCAGCTACATTGGCCTTCTTGTTGGTGGTCCACAAACACAGCAGGTCTGCCCCTGCCTCAGGGCCTTTGCACTTGCTGTTCCGTGACCTGGAAAGCTCTTTCCCCAGACACCTGGCTGGCTCCCTCCCTTAGCATCTCTGCTCAAATATGGCCTCCTTGGGAAGACCCTCCATGACCTGCTATCTACAGTAGCTCCCATCTCTGTCCTTTTCTCTCTCCTAACCCTACCTGATTTCTTTTATACCACTTATCTCCACCTGGCATGGGGTCGTTCTGTGTTTGTTGTCTCCTCCTCCTGATGTCAGCTCCATCAGGCAGGGCTTTGTTTTGTTCACTGCTGTTTACCCAGCGCCTAGAACAATGTCCAGCACAAAATTTTTTCTTTAATGAAAAAAGAACTGTGGCTTCCAGGGAGTCAGCCCTGATTGGGGCCCTGGGCCCCAGGTCCTTGCCACAACCCTCCCACGGCTTCCCAGCACCCACAGGGTACACAGGCTAGCCCCTCCCGAAGTCTGCAAGGCCTCAGCTCTTACCCCTTTCTGTCCCTCTTCCTTGGCTCAGGGCCAGCTAAGGAACATGCAGTTCCCTCCACCAGGAATACCCCCCCTTGCACGGCCCCTTGGCCAGCTCAGAGACTCTTTCCTTGGGGAAGCCTGCCTCCTGCTCCAAGGCCAGATCTGATCTCCCTACTCTCTTGTCCCAGCAACAGCCCGCCACCTCTAGCCTTAAAAGCTAGGGCACCAGCCTCCCTGGGTCAGCCAGGCAGGGGGAGGCGGGGAGAGAGGTGATAACCAGCGCTAATGCTTGTTGAACTCTGCTGGCTCGGCCCCGGGGTGAAGCAGCTAACCTTTCCTCCCATGTTCTTGCAATGTGTCCTCTTAGCCATTCTCTGGGTGTAGGTGCTGTCATTATTTGCCCATTTTACAAATGAGGAGACCTGAGGCCCAGAGAGATGTCACAGTGCTGGTGAATGGGAGAAGAGGAATTTGAACCTATATGGAACCCATGTTTTTGACTACTGTTAGACAGGGCTCTGGGCCCAAGGGTATTGAGTCCCCCTCATGAGGGGTAGGGACACTGTTGCCACTCTGAAATACCACTCTTCTAGTCTACTGAACAACAGAAAGTTGCCCAGCTGTCATGTCCACAGGGATCATAGAAGGACCACCACAAGATTTAAAATCATTTATCTGCAAACTTTGGGGCTCAGTTTCCCCACCTGTAAATAGGTGTGTGTGTGGGCAAAGGACCAAGAGACCCAATAACAGAACATCTCCCTGAGGGCCATCACGGGGATTAACTGAATCACCCCAGGCACAGGGATGAGGCCAGTGCCTGGCACACAGCAAATCTTCAATGCCGTTACTGTTATTTTATTTATTTATTTATTTTTCAAATATTAGGTCCGCGGAAATTATCCTTAGGTCTCCCTCTAGTGTCAACAGAGATGCCTCAGGCTGCCCCAGACCCTGTTCCAGTCCTGCAGTCAGAGCAGTTCCTCTTTTATGAGTTTACACAGTGGGTAATCTCCATGTGAGGTCCCAATCAAGGGTGCTTTAGCCCATTGCTGCCCCAGGGCCTTGGCATGTGTGGCTTCTTCTAGCTGAAGTGCTGTTCTCTGCTCAAATTCCACCTTCTCAGGGATGCCCTCCCTGACTACAGTGCCCCTTCCATCACTCACTATGCTTTAAATGTGCTTTATTTTTCTTCTTAGTTCTTATCACTTCTTGGTATATGATCTGTTTGGGGGCTACTTGTTCTGGTTTGTCTCCAATAACTGGAAAGCCAGCTCCATTGTCTTTCTCTCCACAGTATTCCCAGCATCTATCACTGTGCCTGCCTCAGAAGGGGTGCTCAATAAATATTTGCTGATTTAATGAATGAATGAATAGAATAGTTGTACAACTCTTGAAAAAATAAGTTTGTCATTTCTGCTCTGGTTCAACATGGGCATTTCACAGAAGCAATGGGGTTTGAGATTTATATTGAGAACAAGGGTCCCAAGCAATTCTCTCTCTCTCTCCTGCCGAGGATGCTTTCAGGCCTCCCCAGTGCCCCGAAGATAAAGTCCAAAGTGATGACCTTCACTTACACACTGCGTGTGATCTAATTCTGGCATACCCATGAACTCCCAGTCAATATTAATTGTTGCTGTGATTGCCAGGCAGTCTAGCCCAGTGGTTAAGTGCATGTGCTGTGAGTTGGATACACCTGTATTTGAGACCCAGTTCTACTAATTTGCTGTGTGACCTCGGGTAGGTGAACAAACCTCTCTGAGTCACATTATCTTGAAGTTGTTTGATTGCTTCCATGTCCTTCCCTTCCTCAAAACCCTCCAGTGACTCCTTCTAGCACTTAGGATGGAATTCCTCACCTCAGCCTGAAAGGCACTACCTGGTCTGGCCTTTGCTGACCTCTCCAACCTCATCTCAAAACATTTCCTTTCTTCAGTCTTTTTACTTTCCCATTCCCCTAACTTGGAAACTTCTCAGTTCCTAAACTGGTTAAACCTTCTTGTCTCAAAGTCACTGTACATGCTGTTCCTTCTACCAGGAACACTTCTTCAGCTCCTCATTCTTGCTCTGTGCCTCTGATGTCGCCTCCTCCAGGAAGCCTTCCTTGACCTCCCAGCCTGGGTCACGTGCCCCCTCCACACTCCCACAGCTCAGCCCCAGGAGGCAAGGCTGGGGATGTCTCAGTCACCACTGTGTCCCCAACACTGCCCAGCATAGGGTAGGTGTTCGGGAAATAGCTGTGGGAGAAAGAATAATCCAAAGTTGAGGCTAAGTGGGAGTCTGTGCACTCTGCTCTGCACACTTGCCCTACTCATGGCATAACCTTGGGAAAGTTACCAAACCTGAGTCTCTGATTTATAAAATTGTAAAATAGTTCCTACCTTCCAGCACTGATACACTGATAATCCTATCAAGAGCTAAAAGTGAGTGTCCAGGAGACGTACTAAGCAATTTACATGTATTAACTCCTTTAATCTTTGCAGCAAGCTTTTGAGGTGGGGACTATTTTTTTCAACCCCATTTTACAGAAGCGGAAACTGAGCCACAGGAACTTACCCAAAATGACACAGCTGAGTGGCCAAGTTGTGACGGGAGCCCAGACAGCCTGCCTCCATTGTCACCACCTTACATCGCCTTCAATGAAATCTTGTGTGTGTGCTGATAATCCCAGGTGTGGACTCTGGAGCCAGGCCTCCTAGGTCTGGGTTCTGTTCCTGACTCTGACAGTCATGAGCTGTGGGACTTTGGGTGAGTCACTTCACTTTTCTGAGCCTCAGTTTCCCCAGATTTAAAATGGGCATAATCACAGCACCCACCTCACAGGGTTGTAAGGGAGGTTGTGATGAGCCACGGAGAGGGCTCGGAACAGTGCCGAGAACACAGCTGACTTGGTGACCATCTGCTCCCGCTACAGTGAGGCTGGACGAACTCACCTGCTCGTCCTCGGTCCTCCCTGCGGTCCTCAGACAACACGTAGCGTTGGGCGCCGGCACTTGGGGCTGGCGGCTGTGAGGAAGCGGCACCGGAGGTCTGCTCGGCCCCTGCACCAGCTCCTGGCCCCGCCACGCCCGGCCCCAGGATGGCAAAAATGGTCTCCTCCTCCGCGGAGAAGGCGTCCTCGGCGGCAGGCCCGGCGCCCTGCGTGGAGTGCGGCACTCGGGCCAGCTTCTCCTTGGTGCGGCGCTTGAAGTCATTCCAGCGCTTTTGGACCTCCTGGCCGGTGCGCTTCCAGCTGGTGATGCCGTTGATCTTGGCGGCGATGCCGTCCCACACACGCCGCCGCTCAGCCACGCTCACCCGACGGCTTTGCGCGCCGTAGAGCTGCGGGTAGTGGGCGCGCACCTCGCGGATCAAGATCTGGTTCTCCTCGAATGAGAAGCGCGGCTTGCGCAGCCGGGTGGTCTCTTCCGCTTCGCCCGCCGCCGCCGAGGCCATGGCGCCCCCCGACGCCGCCGTCCGGCCGCTTGGCGCATGGGGGGGCGCCGGCGCTGCGGGCACATGGCGCACGGCGCTGGCGGGGGCTCGGCGTCCGCGCGCCGCCCGCCCCGCCCCGGCAGCCCCGACACCGCCTCCTCCGTCCCCGGGGCCAGGGGTTGGAGGGAAGCGTGGCTGGGGGCGACGGGCCACGCGGGACATTCAGAGTGCCTAATAATAGCTGATACCCGCTGGGCGCTCCTCTGGTGCCTCACGCGGTGCAAAGTGCCACGCCGAGGAGTTGATGGAAATTGGGGGAGGGTCTGGAGGGGTGGAGGGAAATGAGGAAAAGCGAAAGGGGGTGTCTGCAGGAGTTAGAGGAGAATGGGGGCATAGGAGGATGCGAAATGGAGGGAGAAAGGGGGTGTCTCGGGGTCGAAGAAGCATGGGGGTGATGGGGGTAAGGAGATGCTGAAGGAGAGATGCAGCAGGAAGGGGGGATCTGGAGCAGAGGAGCGCTCTGGGGGTTCCGGGGCAATAGGACGTAAGAACGGTCTGAGAAGGGGTCCTTAGAAGGGATGCCCGGGAATAACGGTGAGTTGGGGGCTTCTAGGACAGTGAAGGAGCTGGGACTATAAAATACGAGGGATTAGGGTCTGCGGGGATTGTAGGGGCTCTGGGGATTGCCAGGAATTAAGAGGAGCTCTGGGGGTAATGCGGTCCGGGAGTAAGAGGGCACAACGGAGGCGGTGGGGGACTCCAGGAAGAGTGAGGGTCATGGAGGGTGGGGACCGAGTCGGGCCGCGGGTCACTCACCGGCGCCGCCGCAGCCCCCGCCTGCCCGTCGGTCAAGGATCGGGCTTCTGCGGCCTCTTTCCTCCCCCCTCCTCTCTCTTCCCCCTCTGGGCCCCGCCCCCGGCCGCCCCGAGAGCCATGGCGCAGGCGCACCTAGCGCCAGTCAGCCCCCAACGCCCTTACCGCTAGAGTTTCACGCCCCTCCCACGGCGCAAGCGCAGAATTGCCTTCCACCGGCCTCCTCGAGCGGGGCTTAGATGCGCAGGCGTTAGGTCGCGGAGCTTCTCGATGCCTCAGCAGCGTACGCGGAAAACTCTGTGCACGCATGCGCGCCCCTGGCTCTCCCGCTACCTTTGGTAGCCCGGGCTCTGTCCCCGCGCAGGCGTAGCAATCCTCGGAGGTGGTGGGAGAAATGATGGAGAGATCGCTGAGAACGCGCGCCGTCCTCGCCTGTCTCTCAGTCTTCTTGCCTTAACCCAGCGCTCTTACCCTGCTTGGGTGCCTTTTCCTAGGAGAGTGGGGAGGGAGACGGTGCTGGAGGCAAGCGCTCCGTTTCCATGACAACTGTGTGGGTGGGGTGGGGGCGTACGAAAACCCGATTGCCGCCGGCTCATACCTGCCCCAGCGCGGAGCGGCTCTGGATCCGCCAACCAGCTATTACCCGTTGGGGCGGGGCACCCTGGGGATATTCCACCTCAGGCGGGTGCAGTAACCATGGCAACCCGTCAACCTTCCAACTGTGCTAGGGGGGCCCCCCTGTCCACACACTGACGTAATGGCGCGGGGAGGGAGAATTTAGAGGGAGAGTCTGGCGAGTGGGGAGGGTGATCCTGGCACAGGTATGACTTTAAGCAAATGCGCGGAGGCAGGAGTGAATCTAGAACACGGGCTGTGTGAACTGGAAGAAAGCCTGATGGAGTTAAGTCCGGCCGGGAAATTTTGTTTTGCATCCTGCAGGAGTTCTCAAGGTCATTGAGAACTCATTCAAGAATCGGTATTTCATTCATCTAGTCAACAAATAGTTATTAAGCACCTCCTTGGTTCCAAGTGCAGTGAATACAGAAGATAAAAATCTATACCTTTATGGAGCTCACATTTTAGTCGGGAGTAACAGACAATATGCAAAATAAGATACCTAAGTGAGGAGGTGATGAGTATTATGGGAAAAAATGGAGGTAGGAAACGGGGTTGGGGGGTATGGTGCTCATGTGTATGTCTGTAATTTTATTTTATTTTTTTAAGATTTTATTTATTTGCCAGAGAGAGGAGAGCGAGAGCGAGCGCGCAGGCAGGCAGAGTGGCAGCAGAGGCAGAGGGAGAAGCAGGCTCCCCACCGAGCAAGAAGCCGGATGTGGGACTCCGATCCCAGGACGCTGGGATCATGACCTGAGCCGAAGGCAGCCGCTTGACCAACTGAGCCACCCAGGCATCCCTATGTCCGTAATTTTAAAATAAGTTGGGGGGGGGGGCGCCTGGGTGGCTCAGTCGGTTTAGCACCTGCCTTTGGCTCAAATCATGATCCTGGGGTCCTGGGGTCCTGGGATCCAGCCCTGCATTGGGGCTCCTTGCCTTGCGGGAAGCCTGCTTCTCTTCCTCCCACTCCCTCTGCTATGTTCCCTCTCTCACTATGTCTCTGTCAAATAAGTAAATAAAATCTTTAAAAAAATAAAATAAGGTGGTTAGGGGAGCCCTCCCTGAGAAGATGACATTTGAGTAGACACACAAAAGAGGTGAGGGAGCAAGTGCAGTGAGAAGCATGACAGTGCCTCCTGTGTTCCAGAACCGCGGAGGAGGCCAGTGAGGAGGGAAGGCAGGGAAGTGGATGGCACAGGCCTCATGGATCCCTGTAAGGAGGCTGGCCTTTACATGAGTGAAAGTCACAGGAGGGCCCCTGCGCAAAGGAAGGGCATGATCCGACCATTCTGGTTTTAGGAGGATTCCTCTGGAGAACTGGGTTTAGGAAGCCAGAGTGGAAGCTAGGTGCCCCTTGAGTTGTGCAGAGAGGTGGTTCAGGAGACAGGTGGTGATTCCAGTCAAGGTATTAGCTGTGGAGGTGAAATGAAGCATAATGGGGTACAGAAACTTCGAGAAAGAAAGTTCAGGATGACCCCAACATCTTTGTCCAAAGCAAGGAAGGTTGGAGTTACCAGCAGCAAAGAAGGGCAGGGCTGCAAGAGGATCCAGAGTTCAAGTTTAGGGGCCCCTGGGTGGCTCAGGTGGTTGAGCTGCCTTCTGCTCAGGTGAGGAACCTGGAGTCCCTAGATGCAGCTCCACAGGGAGTATGCTGCTCCCTCTGTGCTCCCCCTGCTCATACGATTTCTCTCTCTTTCCAATAAATATGTAAAATATTTTTTAAAAGGGCGGGAAGGGCTGTCTGGGTGGCTCAGTTGGTTAAGCATCTGCCTTCAGCTCAGGTTGTGATCCTGAGTCCTGGGATCGAGTCCCACATTGGGCTCGATGCTCCCTGCTCATCGGGTAACCTGCTTCTCTCTCTGTCTGCCGCTCCCCCTGCTTGTGCTCTCTCTCTTTCTCTCTGACAAATAAATAAATAAAATCTTAAAGAGTTCACGTTTGCCCAAACCTGAGGTGCCCTTTACTCCACCAAGTACCAATGTCAAGCCTTTGGATATTTGAGACTGGACTTCAGGGGAGAGGTTCAGGTTTGAGCTATAACTTTAGGAGTTGTCAGTGATTAAATGACATGCAGATCCCTAAGAATAGGCAAGTTTAAAGAAGGAGCAACTGTAGATGACAGTCTGGGGCTGGGGCACTCCCCAGTAGACAGCTGACATCGGCAAAGGAGATTGAGCAGGTGCCTTCAGTGAAATGAGAGGAGAACCAGGGCTGTCTGCTGTCCTAGAGGCCAAGTGCAGGGCACAAATCAAGAATGAAGGAAGAATTAATGAGGCCAAATGCTGCCTAGAGGCCAAGTCCAGTGAACCTGAAAACTGACCATTGGGACCAGCAGTATGAAAGTCATTAGTAATCTTGAAGAGGGCAATTTCAGTGATGTCTTGGGGGCAGGAGTCTGATTGGATGGGTTCAAGAGACGGCTTATTAGAGTGCCTGTGTGGCTCAGTTTGTTAAGCATCTGCCTTCTGCTCAGGTCATGATCCCAGGGTCCTGGGATCGAGCCCAACATCCCTCTATCTGGTTCTCTGCTCTTTGGGGAGTCTGCTTCTCCCTCTGCCTCCACCCCTTCCCCCACTCATTCTCTCTCTCTCTCTCTCTCTCTCAGATAAATAAAACCTTTTAAAAAAAAGAAAAACCTTAAAAAAAAGATTGATTGATTGATTGAGAGGGTTTGGAGAGAGCCAGTGTAGATGGTCCTTTCTTGCCCAGCAAAGGGGTGTATCTGGAAAAAGTCCTGGAGTCCTATTTAAGATAGGAGTTGTAATAGTATGTTGTGTGCTAATTCACAATAATTCAGAAGAGGAGAGATTGATGGTGCCGATGAGGGAGGGGACAGTGTCTGGAGCAATGTCCTCGAATAGACACAGTAAGTGGGACCCAGGGCAGGAGTAGAGGGTGGCCTAAGGGGCAAGAGCTGTTTAACTATAGAAAACAGCGGGATGGGGAGGACATGGAGGTAGGCAAGAGACAAGAGGTGATGTCAGGAACGTATGAATGTTCTCTTCTGTTCCTTAGGTTGTCTCAGGAGAGTAGGAAGCAGGGTCTGAGGTGAGAGAAAGATCCTGAGGTTAGGGAAGACACAGGAGAAATCCCTGAGATAGTGGATGAGTGATCAGGGAAATGTAGACAAATAGACCCAATCATTCAATGTCATTGGCTTTGAAATTGAAGTGAGTTGGGTTTTTCTCTAATGACATTACTCTGAGTGTGTGCAGGTTCACAATGGGTAACAAGGCGACTTTCACTGGGCCTGGTTTTGTATAAGGTCCTACCATGTGCCCCATGAGGGGTAGGGGTCCAGGGATCAGGGGTCCAGGGGTCAGGTCCAGGGGTCCAGCTCATGCTGGACCTTATGGGCAACATTAAGGAGCTTGAATGCAATCCTATGGGCAGTGGGTTCTAAGCAAGGAAGGACAGGGTCTGATTTGTGCTTTAGAAAGACACCCGGCCTCCCTGCCCCACTTTTGTAAAGACAATAGATGGGAAGGGGGAAGATTATTGGCTAGACTCAAAGAAGAAAAAGGGACAGGAGAGGAAGAGGGATGGGGGAAGACTAGGCAGGGACAGTGGGAAGGGTAGAAATGAAGACATTTGAGAGGTAGTATGTACAGGGCATGTGACTGTCAGTCTGGGGAGGGCAGGGAAGCCCTCTAGGTGACGGCAAGTATTCTGGTCCAGGTTCCAGTTGTATGGAGTCATGGTAAGTATAAGGCGCTCAATAGGTTTTATGGGTTGAATTTTCCCCCCCAAAAAGATATGTTGAAGTCCTAACCTCTAAGACTTCAGAATGTGACCTTCTTTGGACATAGGGTCATTGGAAATGGAATCAGTTCAGATGAGGTCATACGGGAGTAGGGGGCGCTCTTAACCCAACATGACTGGTGTCCGTACTGGAAGAGGAAAAGAGGTACACAGAGGGAAGACAGAGACAGAGATTGACCAAGAGAGGGCCGGGGCAGCCAGAGGCTGCAAGAGGCAAGGAAGGATCCTCCCTAGAGCCAACACCTTGATTTTGGATCTGTAGCCTCCAGAACTGGGATAGTACCTTTGTATGTTAAGTCACTGGTTTGTGGCCCTTGGTTATGACAACCAGGGGAAAACTCATATGTTGGGCACCCAAAGGAGGCATCTGGGATGTTTGTGGCCCCACAGAAGACTGAGTTGGGGGGAGTTGGATCTAAATCAGTCTGGAGCTCGTGAAAAGGCTGAAGACAGGGAGCCATTGGCAGAGGCGAGGCGTGTGGAGCTCTGTAGGTGTGGGTATAGGAGGTCAGAGAGCAAGGGCCTGGCCAGGGAAGTCTTTCTGAGGCTTAACTTTGGGTCCTGAAAAACACTTAATGGGTTGTGACAAGCGTTAAAGACATGAAATAAAGCAAAATCGGAAAAAATCGGACCGTGTTGTATGAAGTACAGCATAGTACCTCCCCTTTCCAGAGAGGAAAAGTGGGGATTAACCCCAGAATCTACCTCATTGAACTGTGACGTTTCAATAGGAATCAAGTAACTGAGTAGCTCCTGGTAGGTAATAATTGTTCTGTTAATATTATTAAGATCATTATTTTGTCTTGGGTGTGTGCTGAGTGTGTGTGTGTGTGTGTGTGTGTGTGTTGAATCAAGATGCAAAATGAACTTCTCAGTGTGGTTTGCCATGAAAAGTGAAAGCAATGGGAATTTAGGAGAGGAAGTCTCAGCTCTGTTCTTTAAACCTGTCAACTAATTGGATCAGGCCCACCCCGATTATCCAGGATAATCTTCCTTACTTAAAGTGAACTAAATATAGACTTTAAATCACATCTACAGAATACTTTCATGGTGACACCAGGATTAGTGCTTTAATACTGGGGACTGTAGCCTCACCAAGCTGACACATCAAAATGACCACCGTAACTACAGACATAATCAATAAATAAACAGTAAAGTATGCTAGATGGTGGGAGGCCTTAAGGAGGAAAGAGAAGGAGAGCAGGGTAAGAAAGATCAAGAGTGTGAGGATGGGAAGTCCTCACAGAGAAGGTGACGTATAAGCAAAGAACTATGGGAAGCAAGGAAGGAAGCCACGTGGCTATCTGGGGCAAGGGCAATCCAAGGAGGGGAAGGATAGGCGCAAAGGCCCTGAGGCCCTGAACACTTCCTGGAGCGTTCAAGGAGCAGCAAGGAAAGAGGCGGGTGGGAGAAGAGGTCAGAGAGAGAGGCCACGACTTGGGCTTTTACTTAGGGAGACAAGGACCACGGGAGGGCTCTGAACTGAGGAGGAGCACGAGTAGACTTGTGTTTTAACGGGATCACTTTTGTTGGGTTTTGAAATATACTCTAGGAGGCCAAGAGCATAAGCAGGGACACCAGCGAGGAGGTGACTGCCTCAGTCCTGGTGAGAAGTTGTGGTGGGGATCAGGTAGGTAGTAGTGGGCTGGGGGAAGATGGTCAGATTCTGGATGTATTCTGAAGGTAGAGTGGACAGGACTTCTGTTTCGGACATGATGAAACATCTAAGCAGGTATTTCACTGGCAGTGGTACATGGTGAGGGTGGAATCTAGGAGAAAAGTCCGCATTTGTCAGAATGACTAGGAGAGGGAAGGAAGGAATGGTGGGAGAGGAGAGGCAAGAAAAGAAAGATAAAGAGAGGAAGGGAGGGAGTCGACCAAAAGGACAGACTGAAAGACAGAAAGCAACTGGAAGAGAAACCTAAAAAGTGAAACTATTGGGACGCCTGGGTAGCTCAGTTGGTTGAGCAGCTGCCTTTGGCTCAGGTCATGGTCCTGGCGTCCTGGGATTGAGTCCCACATCAGGCTCCTTGCTCAGCGGGGAGCCTACTTCTCCCTCTGCCTGCCATGCTGTCTGCCTGTGCTCGCTCTCTCTCCCTCTCTCTCTCTGATAAATAAATAAAATCTTAAAAAAAAAGTGAAACTCTTGGCGTGCTCAATACAGATTAAAGTTAAAAAGACGTTAGTTAACAGACCTACCTTTTCCTCTGCTTCGTATGAAACCCTCCAGAATGGGGATGCCTGGGTGGCTCAGTGGGTTAAACATCTGCCTTCAGCTCAGGTCATGATCCTGGGGTCCTGGGATCCAGGCCCATATCAGGCTCCCTGCTCAGTGGGAAGCCTTCTTCTTCTTCTCCCTCTGCTGCTCCCCCTGCTTGTGCACACTCTCTCCCTCTGTGAAATAAATAAATAAAATCTTCAAAAAAAAAAAAAAAAAACCAACCCTCTAGAATGGCCCCGATTCTGGTCAACAGTGGAAATCAGCTTTAACTTCTAGGCATGCCTCACCAGGACACTTGGACCTCCGCAGATGCACAGATTCATTTTTCAAGACACACACAGCTGCGCACAGTGGGAAGCTGAGGTTCAGGGATTCAATCTTAGGCTTGCATGCTCAGTGGTAACTCTGTGGCCTTCTAGATCAACCTTGAGTGGATCTGATTTTCCTTCCCCAGCACTAAGTGGGTGCAGAGTGGCTGCTCCTAAGCCCAGAGTGGATCTGGAGGGAGGAGGTCATTTCCAAGCATTCGCTTCTCTGCATGGAGGGCAGCCTCTGTCTCCTCCTCTGTTCTGTTAGAGAAGGAGCAGAATGGCCCCCACAACACCCTTGCGCAGACGTTTCTGGTGGCCCTCCCAGCCCACCTAGCCCCTTGTCTGCCTGATCTGAGCCCAGGAGGCTGCCTCATGAGCTATCCATCTGCCTACCTGCCTTGCCTCTGTGTTCATGGGGGCGGGGGAGGTGCGGGAAGATGCCAGCCTGCTTGCATCCTGCCTCAACTTACCCACACCTGCAGAGCTTTCTAAACCTCACTTCCGCCCACTGCTCCCTGTCTCCAGCCTTCTCACGAGCTGATTTAGACCCAGCTCCCCTCTCAACCCAGCCCCCCAGCCCCCGTGTGCAAAGAGCATTCTGGATGCCTCCCCAGAATGCCCCGTGTATTACTTTCTCAGGGATGCCTGCCTCAGTTTCCAAAGGCAGCTGTAACAATACCACAAAGTGGGTGACTTAAAACAATACAAATATACTCACCCAGTTCTGGCGGCTAGAAATCCTGAAACCAAGCTGCTGGCAGTGTTGCCCTCCTTCTGAAGGCTCCAGAAGAGGATCCTTCCTTGCTTCTTGCGGCCTCTGGCTGCCCTGGGTCTTTTTTTAAAAGAGCTTATTTACTTATTTGAGAGATTGAGAGACCGAGCAGCGAGAGGGACAGAGGCCGTGAGGGAAGCAGCCTCCCTGCAGAGCAGAGAGACCCACGATTCCGGGCTCGACCCCAGGACCCCAGGATCATGACCTGAGCCGAAGGCAGATGCTTAACCGACTAAGCCACCCAGGTGCCCGCTTCCCTCTGCTTATAATTACACCAGTCATGTTGGGTTAAGAGCGCCCTACTCCCGTATGACCTCATCTTAACTGATTTCATCTCCCACGAGCCTATGTCCAAAGAGGGTCACATTCTGAAGTACTGGGGGTTAGGACTTCAACACATCTTTTTGTAGGATGGACAGAATTCAACTCATAACACCAATTGAGGACCTTATGCTCACCATGTCCTAACTGACCCTGTACCCCCAACCGGAACCTGCAGCAGACACCTGCATGTCACCCAGACCTCTCCCTTTCCCTGGGCAATCCCAGAGATGCAGCCGGAATGCAGTAACTCGTGGAGGGTCTGGGCTGAGTGGGGAGTTGGGTCTCGGTCCAGTGTGGAGGCCATGAGAAGCTGCTGGTAAGGGAACCTTGCTCACAGGTGCACGGAGCTCTGTAGGTGGGAGGAGCTGGAGGAGATGGGGCGCAGGGTTTGTAGTTCCTTTGACTTCTTTAGTGTCCCACCTTCTGTCAGCTACCATGCCACTTAATTATGTGTTGCATAAATGACTTAACTCATTAAAAAACAAAACAAAACCAACAACCCACACACTTGACAACCACTAACTGCTTGTCTCCAGCCCTCTCCTCTGAGCCCCATCACAGGTGTCTAGAAGCTTCTGGGATGCGTCCCCTTGTGAAGCACTTGTGGCTGTCCCCAAGAACCTCCTACACTCCACACTCCAGACCCGCCTCAGCATCTTTCCTTCTTACTTCCCCCAAAGGGTTGGGGGTCTAAAGTGTCCCCCCCCAACCCTTTGTAATGTCCCCAAGTACGGTGTGCAACACCCTTTCTCCCTTTCCACGCCTGCTGCCCACACTTTGTCAGACACGGTCCCTTTATTATAAACTACAAGGCTCTCCTCCATAGCCCCATCTGAAAGGCCATCACCTTCCTGCCCGATGCAGCTCCCTCTTCCTCTGGGGCTCACCCTGCTGTCAGGGACATGCCACAGCTCTGGGGTTGGGGAGTCAGTCCTCTTTTTATCTATTGTTTAATTTAACTTGGGGGGTGGTCTCTGTTGTGCGCAGAGCTGTTTTTGCGAGGTCCTAAACTGGGATCTTTGGTCTATGTGTGACTAAGGTACGTATGAAGGGGCCCGTGGTGCACATCATGGTCTGGGGTGGGGGGGTCGGGTTGGGGCATAAAGGTCAAGTTCTCACCAGGGTCTGCAAGATTCTCAACTGCCCTTCCCATGTGACTCTCTGACCTTCACTCTTATGACTCAGCCGGCCTCCCGTCACTGCAGGGCCTTTGAATCTGCTGTCCTCTCTACCCGGAATGCCGTTCCTCCAGATAGTCTCTGCTTGCCTCGTTTCATTTGGATTTTGCTCTCATGTCATCTTTGTTCCCTGCTGTACCCACCAGTTCCTTGAAAGATGCCTGGCACAAGGTAAGCGATCAATAAATATTTGTGGCCTGCTGGGATTAAAGAAGCCCTCAGATGACTTGTGCATATGTGGATTTTCAAGGGGCTGAGGATAATTTTTTCCCATCACCTCTCCAAAGGGGATATGGGAGCCGAAGTTTAAGAACTACCATCAAGGGGGGGGCGCCTGGGTGGCTCAGTGGGTTAGGCCGCTGCCTTCGGCTCAGGTCATGATCTCAGGGTCCTGGGATCGAGTCCCGCATCGGGCTCTCTGCTCAGCAGGGAGCCTGCTTCCCTTCCTCTCTCTCTGCCTGCCTCTCCATCTACTTGTGATTTCTCTCTGTCAAATAAATAAATAAAATCTTAAAAAAAAAAAAAAAAAGAACTACCATCAAGGGGATGCCTGGGTGTCTCAGTTGGTTAGGCACCTGCCTTTGGCTTGGGTTGTGGTCCTGGGGTCCTGGGATGGAGTCCCACATGGGGGAGCCTGCTTCTCCCTCTGCCTGCTGCTCCCCCTGCTTGTGTTCTCTTTGATAAGTAGAATCTTTAAAACAAGACAAACAAACAAAAAAGAACTCCCATCAAGTTGGTCCTGGAAGACCTGTGGTCTAGCGGGGAGGGAGGGGGACCCCTGGACAGAGCCCCAGGAAGGGCATGGAAAAGGAATCTGAGGTTAAGGTGGAGGCTTGGACGTGGGGACCAGTCCCTAGGTGACCTGTGTCAGGGAACGTGAAGGGGGGGCATATGGTGAGAGGAACCCAGGACCCCTTCCTGTTCTGCCTCCATACTGGGGCAAACATGGCTCCCTCCCCCAGCCCCCAGGGGAGAAGACAGAACCAGAGTGATTTCAAAGACAACCAGAAACGCTCTTTATTCACCAGAACTGAACACCAGGCCCCCAACCCTGAGCCAAAAAATGAGCAACTTACAATCTGACCGGAGCTCTTTCTTTTCATTTCCCCTAAAAGAAAACCGAGGCAGTGGCCTTTCTCAAGTGGGCACTAAAACCCCTTTTTTGTCGGAGCTTCGCAGATTAAGTGTTGGAAGATGGGGAAAAAATGGGAGGGGAAAAAAAAAGACCTTTAACAAGCTGTGAGGATTTGAAAGGTGGAAGGGAGGCAGTGGAGAGATGCCCTCCTCCTGCTGGGGAACCGCCCAGCGGTGACTTTTGGTTGGGGATGAGAGTGCAGTGAAACAAGAAGGTTGACCAGGGGGAGCTGAGGGGTGTCCGTGCACCCCAAGGCTCTCCTCTCCCAGAGAAGCCTTGGAAGACCAGATCCCTCCCCCGCACCCCCCACCCCCAACACTGCAGCGTGTCCCCTCCCTTTCCCAGCTCCCGATGAAATGGGCTGCTGGGGCAGGGAAGGAACAGTCCAGGGAGGTCTGTGATGAAACCGGTGGGTCTACAGGTAGCTGAAGAAGGTGGACAAGGCAGGTTTCGCGTCAGAATCCCATCTTGGAAGTTCTCAGCTCAAGCGTCCAAGCCAGTCTTGCTCACTCTTCAAATTCTAAGGGCGGGCCTAGGAGAGCACGCTGGGTCCTGTAGGTCTACTGGTCCAAGAACTCCAGAAGGAATGGAACCACGGGGCTGAGAAGTCAAGGGGGCAGGCAGTGCTCGCATCCCCAGCAGCCCAGGAAAGACGAAAAAGAGCCTTGAACGGGCGGGGGGGGGGGCCCGGAGGGGGGGCCCAGAAGGAGCCCCAAGGCCGTGCAGTCCTGCTGCACCCAGAATCCACAGACACCCCCAGTTTAGAACTCCAAGTCCTGCGAGGTCCCCCGTGGGGCAGAGCTGGCCTGGTTCCCCAGTAGTCTCCAGTGTTTCAGGATCCAGCAGGGATGGAGCTCTGGGAGCCAGAAGCTCCCAAGGGCTGGGGGAGTTGGGGGGGGAGGGTCCAGGGACTTGGCAGGGACTGGACCAGGAGGATCGGGGGGCTGCTGCGGGGTGGGCACCTTGTGTCCTCAGCGCTTGACCTTGCGGCCGGCCGAATTGCGCCCGCTGCGGCGGTAGAGAGACTGCTGGCCGCCGTTGAGTGGACAGTACTTGAGCGTGTGGGCCTGGCCCCCGGTGGCCCCACACAGAGGACACACATAATGCCGCAGGATAGGGCACACCACCACGCCCTCTGGGGTCTTCAGCTGGTGTGAGGAGTAGACGTGCCGCGATTCCCCGTTGTGCTTGCAGAAATTACACAGGGTGGCCAGGCCTCTGCCGGCCCCTGGCCCTCCCACGCCCTGCTCCGGCCCCAGAGAGGGCCCGGGCCTCGGGTCCCCATTCCCCTGGGCCTCAGGCCTTTGCCCCCCACTCTGGATCAGGGCCAAAAGCACCTGGCTCAGGTTGAAGTAGTCCTTCCACATGTCAAAGGGCGGCAGCTGCATGGCTCCCAGGCCAGGGGCGGGGGGGCGGGAAGAGGGGGGCCGCTAGAGAGAAGCCAGGGCGTGCGGGCCGTTGGGCAAGAGCAGCAGGTGCTTTTTTGGAGCAGAGAGGAACTACACCCCCCTTTTATACTCCCCCAAAGACCCTTCTAAACAAAGGTGGAGCTTAGGATTTAAAGGGCCCACTCCCTGCCCATGGTCCTGCTCCTCATCTGACTGTAATTCCCCACCGAGAGGGGGAAGGAGGCCCTTCCCCTTGTCTGTGGTCATTGCTCTGCCTCCGTGACTCCTGGAAAAGCCCTTCCTTTTCCTGGGCCTCAGTTTCCCTACCCATTCCATATAGCTCCATGTGTGCAAATACACCCTTGCCCCCTATCCTCCCTTACTCTGAGACTACGGGCTTCCAGATACTCCAGAGCCATTCCTGATAATGATAACAGGTCCTTACCCCAGGCCAGACACTGTGCTGCACAGCAGTTACCTGCGCGATCTGGTCTCATTCTCACAGCGTCTATGTGGGAAACGCAGTTACGAGCCCCCAGTGATAGATGAGTTGCTTGAAGCTCAGTGAGGGATACTCACTGGCTTGGAGTCACAGAGTGTGCAAGTGAGAGAGCTGGGCCTCTGACCCAGGTCCTGAACTGGGAGCCAAATATTCAGCATATTTGTTGAATCACACTACGGTGCTCGATGCTGTATAAACGAGATCTATGTTCCAGAAATGAGATCTGTGAGATCTGTGAGATTCCCATGATGTCAGCCTTGTGACCACTCAAGGGAGGTGGGCATTATCACTTGCGTTTTATGGAGACGGATGTGAGGCTCAGAGAGGTTAAGGAATGTACGTAAGGATGCTCAGTAGGGGAGTGGCACAGCTGGAATTCACGCCTAATGTGACTCTAGAAACACTGGGAGTTGATCTTAGAGGTAGCAGAGGACCATGGCCTGACACGGTTTCACTTAGAACGTCCCACTTTGACCCTGTGTGTTGTTCCACTTCCTCCCTGACCTCAGGGGCCAAGAAAAAGCTTGCCTCCTGCCCATACCCCCTTCCAGGAATTCTTCCTCCACTAGCCTCATCTATCGCCTTGACCAGGGCAGAATCACTGAGCCTCCTTATATCATTGGTTGCTGGACACTAACCAGTGACCACAGCGAATCTGGCGCCTGTTTCACGAGCTACCAGCCCATTGTGGGGAACAGCCAGCAAATTAGAAAACAGAAGACCCAAGACACCCGGTTACCTATAAACAGGGTGCTCCGAGGGAGACAGGACTGGGGGGTAGTGGCCTGGAAGGTGAGACCACAAAGAAGAATCATCCAGAAAGAGGGACACAAGATATGGAACCCTGAAGTTGGGGGACAGCAAGGGCAGTGGGGTGGACAGAACAGAGCAAGGATCCCAAGATAAGCCAGCCCTGTGTGTACGGGCTGGAAGCCGTCAGATCATAGATTGCTTTTAGGGGATGTTTCGGCAAAGCCCTTTGGGTTTGTCACGGTCATTGGCAGTGACTGGATTTAGGGTGCAGGGACTGCGGATGCCAGAGAACTCCACGATCCACATGACCAAGATCTGTCTTGGGCACCACGTTACCATCCAGTGTTCCCACTGGGCACCCATATATGTAGAAAAATGCATTTGTGATGATCTGAGTCTAGAACCTAGCTGTGTTTTGCATATAAATGCTAGTGCTCTTACGGTATTTTCGGATACACTGACTTTTCCTGGAACGCAACCACTGCGCACGTTGTTATTCAGAGCTGTTCACTATTTCTAGAAGCCCTGCCACCCCAGGCTATGCTGACTCTGGCAACTGTCCAAACAAGACACAGTTTGTCTCTGTCTCGTTTGTGGAAGTCTCCACAGAGATGCTAGTATCTGCCTAATGAGATGTGTTTTAGATTGGCCTTCTCTGAGCATTCATACATGAAAATAGATTATTATTTTATTATGAATGGCTGTCTTTTATTTCCCCTTTGTAACTCAGGACATGATATTACTTTTTAAAAATAAAATCTGTGTGTTGGTGGTCCATATTACCTGTGAGTTTAATTTCAGAATATTATTATTGTTATTTTATTTTGTAAGATTATTTATTTATTTGAGAGCAGGAGATCACAGAGGGAAAGGGAGAGGGAGAAGCAGGACTCCCTGCCTCCCAGGCCTCCAGGCTGAGGAGCCTGATGTGGGACTCAATCCCAGGATGCTGAGATCACAGCCTGAGCAGAAGACAAACGCTTAACCAACTAAGCCACCCAGGTGCCCTATTATTATTAATTTTTATTCTAAAAGAATTTGTTTATTTGTCAGAGAGACAGAGAGAGAGAGAGAGAGATCTCAGAGGGAGAGGGAGTAACAGACTCCCCACTGAGCAGGGAGCCTGTCTCAGGACTTGATCTCAGGACCCCGAGATCATGATCTGAGCCCAAGGCAGATGCTGAACCAACTGAGACACCCAGGTGCCCCAAATTTTAGAATATTAAAGAGACATTTCAAAATGTTTGATAAAGCAAGTATTGGGTCTTACAGAATAAGAACCAATGATAGAGGTCAAAGCTAGTCCATTAGTCTTTGCTTTCAGAGCAATAGGGAGCCACTGAAGGCTATAAGCAGGGGAGGGATGTAGGAGAAATGTGTTTTAGGATGCTCTTCTGTTTGCTGCTGATTGGATAGGGGCAGTGGGGCTGTCCCCACCAGCTCACATTGTTTCAGTTTGCTCAGGAAGCAAAGTCTGAACAAAGTGTGTTAAAAATCCCCAATGGGAAACAACATGTTATGCGTTCAGAACGAACTTAATAAATGCTTATTGAATGAATGTGGTTTTTTTCTGTGGATAGGCTCATGGTTGGGAAGCAACAAAGGGAGGAAATTCATGAATATCACAGGAAAAGTTTTCTTGCCATACGATTTCCTAGCTTTCTGTAATTTCCTTTCTGAAGTAACGCTTTGGATAATGATTTGTTTGATATCTGTCCTCAGTGGTAATCCATGAGCCCTGGGAGGTAAGATCAGGGCTGTCTTGGGCACTGATGTGTCCCCAGCATTGCCCAGCGCAGGGCTGGGCATTGCTCAGAGCAGGGAATATTAACAAGATGAATGAATGGGGGCGCCTGGCTGGCTCAGTCGGTGGAGTGGGCAACTCTTGGGGTTGTGAGTTCAAGCCCCATGTCGGGTGTAGAGATTACTTAAAACATATATAGAATCTTAAAAAAAGAAAAAGATGAATGAATGGATGGAAGTGGTGTGGCCCTCCAGATCACATTCTATTTCCTTGCTCTAAATGTCCACGGACCAATAATAAATTTTCACATGGGTGACTCTTGTATCTTGAGTGGTTATAATGGCTGTCACTGTTCAGCTCTAATGTCTCCTCCTCCAGGAAGCCCTCCAGACCTTCAGGCTGAACCCCTGGGTCAACTTCTCTAGGTGACCACATCCCAGTCCTGCCCACTCTGAGTTGGGGATTGGTCTGTCTTCCCCTCTGGACTGTGAGCCCCTGAGGCGAGAGCTGAGGCTGTCCCCACAAGGCGCCACTTAACCCTCATCCCTTTCTTCAGGTAAGTGATATTATTAGTCATGATTTGCAAAGGTGGCAACTGATGCTCAGAGAGTTTAGGTGATTTGTCTACTGTCACACAGCTGGCAGGCAGCAGCTTTGGGATTCCAACCTGGGTGTGCCAGAGTCCAAAGTCTTTGCCTTTAACCACTGCCCTATACTGCCTCAATAAATACTAGTTAGCACAATGAATGAATAAATTAATGCATCCAAGAGCTCCAGAGAGTCTTCCAGACCATCTAGTCTAGTTTGCCCCACTTTCTTATTTTGCTGATGTGGAAATAGGCCTCTGGATGAGAAGAATTCAAGAATTCAGTTCTTCAAGCCATGGTTCCTGGCCAAGATCCCTGGATTCATGTGCACACCAAGCACTTTCTGGAAATCTATAAATAAAAGGACCCCCCTGGTCATATGGTCAACTGTGAAGTTTTCTGCTGGTTCACCGCCCTCCCCCGAAGAAGTGAGTCTAGCACTCTCTGTTCTAGAGTGTGGGGGGGCATCCTTGGGTCAGGCAGTGGGGTGACTCGAGAACAAAACACCCCAGGTTAGTTGGTGGACAGCATCATGGGTAAATGCTTGTTAATCAGCCGTGGAGTCTAGCTGCTAGCCGAGCGGGCTTATTACCTAACGTGTCCTAGCCTTGGTTTCCCCTCTGTCAAGAGAGAATGATGTCATTACCTGTCCCAGAACGTAGAGCCTGGTTCCTTGGATGAGTTTATTAAATATTAGCTAAGATAATTAAGACACAGGTAAGGCGATAATTTTAAGGGCCCTTATTTCCTGAGCATTTTCTTTGGGTCAGAATTATGCCCTACCCAGACCCTGTACAATGCATTAAAAACCCCACTTATCAGATGAGCCATGGGAAGCTCAGAAGGGTGGAGGGGTTTGTGCAAAGTTATATGGACAGTGAGGGTAGGCTGGAGCCGAATTCAGGACATCCTCCCATTTCCTGTGAAAGTCTGCAAAAGTGGTTAGCAGAGAGCAGGGGTGAGGCGCCTGGATGGCTCCGTCAGTTAAGTGTCTGACTGTTGATTTTGGCTCAGGTCATGATCTCAGGGTTGTGGGATCAAACCCTGTGTAGGTCTTTGTTTGTTTGTTTGTTTGTTTGTTTGTTTTAAAGATTTTATTTATTTGACAGACAGAGATCACAAGTAGACGGAGAGGCAGGCAGAGAGAGAGAGAGAGAGAGAGAGAGAGAAGCAGGCTCCCTGCCGAGCAGAGAGGCCGCTGCGGGACTTGATCCCAGGACCCTGAGATCATGACCTGAGCCAAAGGCAGCGGCCTAACCCACTGAGCCACCCAGGCGCCCCTGTGTAGGTCTTTATGCTGGGCATGGAACCTGCTTAAGATTCTCTCTCTCTCTACTCTCCCACCTCTTCCCCCACCAAAAAAAGCAGGAGACAAGGTGGGACTTGCCAGGTGTGGGAACTGTAGGATGAGGTGGGAAACTGGGAAGGATGGGGGTAGCTGAGTCACATAGGTTTTCACAGACTGAACACATGTCCCCGGCTGGACAGGGATGTATCTTCGTGAAGGCAGAAGAGACAGGAATCTACCACACAGAAAAATGAGGCTCCTGGAGGGAGGGACCAGGACGAGTATGGGGGTCTCTGGGCTAAGTGCTTTCCACAAAGTCATCACAGTCGGGACCTTTCGCTCAGCAGGTGTGAGTCCTTGCGTGTGGACCCAGTGCCGGTCGCCAGGGCGGTGGGATCTGCTGGGAGCGTGAGGGTGACTATGGACAGGTGGAGGTTTCAAGGTTCCATGACTCCCCTTAATAATGGCACCTACTGTCTGGAGACTCTCCCATTCTGTTGCTCGCAAGACTTTGTGTGTGTGTGTTTTTTTTTTTTCTCCCTTTATTGCTTATCCCACGCCCCACCCCCACTTCCCACCCCCAGTCGTTTTTTTTAGGACTTTGTTATTACGGCCATTTCTACCCTTCCTCCACCTCCCGGTGGTGTTTTACTGGATCAGTAACTGAAAGACATTGCTCCTCAGACAAGCCTTCTTCCCTGGAGTGGCTGGGGCTGTGTACTGAGGGAAATGCAAAGATGATACTGATGAGAAATTCATCAGCCCTGGTGTTTACTCTCTCACAACCTCCACCCCCACCATGGCGGCTCCAGTCTCCAGACTGCAAGACTGCCTTGTTTACTGGTGAGTTTCCCTCTCTGCCTGGTGCCTAGAAGTCCTGAGAGGGGCAGGCGGGGCAAGGGTGAGTCAGGAGGAGGGGGACCCAGAGAAAGTGGGGGAGGCACACATAGAGAGGCAGTCCAGATTCCCAGAGGGACTGTAGGGCATGCTTGTGCAGAGGCCAAGATGGGGAGGCACCTGGGTGGCTCAGTCAGTTAAGCGGTTATGCGTCTGACTTCAGATCAGGTCATGATCTCTGAGTCCTGACATTGAGCCTGGCTTTGAGCTTGCACAGGGAGCCCCAACTCCACCTGGCTCCCGGCCCAATAGTGGAGTGTGCTTACCCCTTTCCCCTGCCCCTCTTCCCCTGTCCCTCCCCCTGCTCATGCTCTATCTCTCAAATAAATAAATAAATAAAATCTTAAAAAAAAAAAAAAAGAAAGAGAAAAGAAAGACAGGGAGGTGAGAGACTCCCTCAGGACCAAGGAAGTCACGGTCATTGTCCTCAAGATCTCTGTTGTGCCTGGCGGGAAATCTTGGCACTGCCACTCCCAGCTGTGTGGTTTTGAGCAAGTAATTTCACCTCTCTGGACTCCGTCTCCTCCGTTTAACCAAAAGGGGATCACGGCAAGGGGGATCCTGTTAAGGGGTTATTCTGAGGATGGCAGCTGACAAAACAGGTAAAGTCATTAGCAGAGGGATGTCCATGGTGAGTTTTAGCCGTTATATTTAATTTTATTCCCTCACTAAAGATTTACTGAGGAATGCTATGCAGAGGTATAGAGACACGGGGAGAATATTTGCTCATTCATTCTGCAAATATTTACTGTTACTCAATGTATATCTGGCATTGTTCTAGGTGCTGAAGATACAGTGAGGAACAAAACATACAGAAATGCTTGACTTCATGGAGCAGAATTTTATATAGATAACAAGAGAAACAAATGATAGAAATTTACTGGGTAAGGTTATATACTATAGAGAAAAAAAAATAAAGAGGGTAGGGAAATAGAGAGTGGTCAGGGAAGGTCTCTTGGAGAAGGTAAGAGAGGACATGTGGGGAAATTGTCTCATAGACATGTGGGGAAATTTGTTTCAAGCAGAGGGAAGAGCCAGGGCAAAAGCCCTGAGGTCAGAGCACACCTTAGGTATTTAAGGAACATGGGGATGATGTAGAACCATGTGGGCTACTGTTAAGAAATCTGCCTCGTGGGATGCCTGGGTGGCTCAGTGGGTTAAAGCCTCTGCCTTCAGCTCAGGTCATGATCCCAGGGTCCTTGGATCGAGCCCCGCATCATCGTGCTCTCTGCTTAGCAGGGAGCCTGCTTCCCTTCCTCTCTCTCTCCACCTGCCTCTCTGCCTACTTGTGATCTCTGTCTGTCAAATAAATAAATAAAATCTTAAAAAAAAAAAAAAAAGAAATCTGCCTCGTGCTCTGAGGAGGGAGCCAGGGAAGATGGGGTTTTCTGAGCAGAGAAGGGTCTGCTTAGATTCAAGATCTAAGGGGTCCATCTGGCTGCTGGATGGGGGAAAAGACTATGAGAGTTGAGGATAGAAGCCAGGAGCTCTGTTCAACCTACGGGAGGGATGATGGTGGTTTGGACAGGTGTGGGGAGAGAAGAAGGGGAAGGAAGCAGTTAGATGTTGAATATCACATAGCAGCAGGAAAAGGTTTCTTTATAAAGATTTTATTTATTTATTTGACAGACAAGAGATCCCAGGTAGGCAGAGAGGCAGGCAGACAGAGAGGAAGGGAAGCAGGCTCCCTGCCGAGCAGAGAGCCTGATACGGGGCTTGATCCCAGGACCCTGGAATCACCACCTGAGCCGGAGGCAGAGGCTTTAACCCACTGAGCCACCCAGGTGCCCCCAGAAAAAGGTTTCTAAAATGCAAATCAAATTGTGTCCCTCCTGCTTCAAATCTCTTATTCTCTGTGAACCTCAGAATACAGTCCCAAAATTTAGCCATGACCTACAGGTCCCTAAATGCCATGTCCACATTCCCCTCTGGCACCCACAGCCTCCACTGTGATCTCTCTGACCTCATCTCCTATCTCTCCCCTGCCATCCAAGCCTCCTTTCTGACCCTCAAATAGGCCACAGGGCCTTTGCACTTGCTGCTTCTCCTTTCCTGAGCCGTTCTTCTTTCCCTTTTATTTATTTTGGTAAGGCTGGCTCCTTAGCTCCATCCAACTCTTGGCCCAAGCCCAAATCAGCTTTCCCTGGCCATGCTTTCACTAGAACTCACCCTCTCACCCCCAGGTCCTCTGTCTCACCCTCAATTATTTTTTTACTCTGTTATTACCCTGTTGATCATCTAGTTTAACAATAGCTGGTTTTACTAGAGTGTAAACCTCACAGGGAAGCATCTGGTTAGTAGTCTTTCTAGTATTCCCAGGCTTGGTACATCAGGAACAGTAGAGATGGGTGAGTGAATGTAATGGATCTTCACAGTTCCCCACACCCGCGCCTTTGTTAAGTTGACATGGAGGGAGAACGCGCTCTGCAGTCACAGGCTTGAATCCCAGCTCCGCTACTTCCTGTGAACAACTGTCATGACCTCAGTTGAAGGCAGACACTTCACCAACTGAGCCCCCAGGTACCCTGACAATGAGACTTTTTATTTTAAGATAAACTGTAGAGTCCCCAGTCAGTCATAAGAAATAATAGAGATCCCATGTATTCCTAACTCAGCTTGCCTAAATGATAATATTTTACAAAACAATAACATAATACCAGGATGTAGACATTGATATAATCCCCTCCCTGATCATGTCCAGATTTTGCATTACCTTGAACTCATCTGTGTGTGTGTGCGTTTAGTTCCATGTGGTTTTAGAACGTGTAGGTTTGTATTATCTACCACCATTATCAAGATACAGAACATTTCTTGGGGTGCCTGGGTGGCTCAGTGGGTTAAACTTCTGCCTTCGGCTCAGGTCATGATCTCAGTGTCCTGGGATCAAGCCCCACATCAGGCTCTCTGCTCAGCAGGGAGCCTGCTTCTCCCTCTCACTTTGCCTGCTGCTCTGCCTACTTGTGATCTTTGTCAAATAAATAAATAAAATCTTTTAAAAAAAGATACAGAACATTTCCATCACCCCAAGGATCACCTGATTGCCCTTTTATAAACATGCTCATCCCTCTCTTGGCTTTTACCGTCTTCTTAATCCCTGGCAACATATTCTAGTGTCTATTTCTATGATTCTTGTCGTTTCAAGAATGTTATGGAAATATAATAATACAGTGTGCAACCTCTTGGGCTTGGCTTTTTTTCCCCACCAGCATACTTCTCTGGAAATTCATCCAAGCTGTTATACATGCCAAGAGTTCATTCGATTTTATTGCTGAGTTGTCAACCACGGGCTGGGAGTATCACAAGGTGCTTAACTGTTCACCTGTTGGAAGATACCCAGATTGCTTTTGATTTTTGGCTGTTTGGATGAAGCTGCCGTGGCCATTCTTGGGCCCGTTGTATGTGTGAACATGTATTTTCATTTCTCTGGGAAAGCACCCATCGTGTGATTGCTGGGTTCCCTGGTAAGTGCCTGATTCACGTTACAACAAATGGCCAAACTGTTTTCTCTTCATTGCTTCTGAGATGGGAAAAGACAGGTAGCCAGCATTTCCCTTGGGTTAAGTGGGAGAGTTGACACAAATAATTCAACCTGCCAGTATCCGAAGCAGAGAAAACTAAACTTGCCAACCTACTATCTTTAAGAAGATGGCCAGACTACAACTTCTCCATGTCCGCACCTTTCCTAAAGCTCCTTCCTGATTTCATTCTCATGTTCAAGCTCACTAAAGTGAATGTCTTTTTTTTTTTTTTTAAAGATTTATTTATTGAGGGGAGCCTCGGTGGCTCAGTGGGTTAAAGTCTCTGCCTTCAGCTCAGGTCATGATCCCAGGGTCCTGGGATCGAGCCCCGCATCAGGCTCTCTGCTCAGCAGGAGCCTGCTTCCTCCTCTCTCTCTCTCTGCCTGCCTCTCTGCCTACTCGTGATCTTTCTCTGTCAAATAAATAAATAAAATCTTTAAAAAATAAAAAAAAACAACCAAGAGTGGTACACTTGACTGACTGATTCACCCAGGCGCCCCTGAGCGTCTTTTCTTAGGTTGATTACTTGTTTGTTTTTTAAAGATTTTATTTATTAGACAGAGAGCGCACAAGCAAGCAGAGCGAGAGGGAGAAATAGATTCTCCACTGAACAGGGAGTCCAATGTGGGTTTCTATCCCAGGACCCTGGGATCCTGACCTGTGCTGAAGGCAGATGCTAAACCCACTGAGCCTCTTTTCTTATGTTGATTACCTGTTTGTATTCTCCCGTCCAGCGTGGCTGCTTTGCTGTTTCCAGGAACCACCCTAGTCACCAGAGAAGCGTTTTCAGAAGGTGGAACAGGGGTGGTGAGGGGAGAGAAACACTTGGGGAGGGGCGGGGAAGAGATGAGGGGGTCTGCCCAGGATGCAGGGGAGAGGTTTGTCCCGAACCAAGAGCCTGGTATCACCACCCTCCCTTCTGATTAAGAATGGGATCTGACCTACAGGTCCGTCCCTCCGCTCCTCACTGTGGGTGGCTTCCATTAGCTTCCACATCTGCCCTTCTCTTCCCAGCGCTGTCTCATATGCATCAATGCGATCTGGCTTCCCATTGGATTCAGCCAACATCTTCCCACCCCACCCCCTGCTGCCCCCCATTTCCCCTAACAGTCCCCAGCCTGGTGAGGCCACTGTTCCCCACATTACCTGCCCCAGGGTACAGTACCATCCATTGGGGGTTAGTTATACCCTTGTAAATTACAACCACTCAAATGAACTGAACAGAATGTGCCCTCTGCTTCCTTTTGGGACGGTAGTCTGGCCTTCCCTGGGGGGTCCTGAGCTTCCTTGGGGATGGGGTGGGGTGAGGATAAGGGTCCCCTGAACATGAATTGGGCTCTTCAAAAATCCTGATGGCCTTGCCTCTCCCCACCCCGTGCTGCCTCATCTCAGAGAACCCTTCCCCTTCCCGAGTCCAGCACCCCACTTCTTTGAACAAAACGTACACAAACACACAACTCTACGGCTCAAGGACCCCCGCCCTTCAGAGAGGCTCTGTGGACGCTCCACAATAAGGACCCCTGGTGTGCTTTATGTCAATAATTTCTTTAAATTTAATTTTTATTCTTACCCAACCACTTTGAACTCTTGTCACCCCTTCTTTTGGTGGTTTACTCCCAGGATTCTAGATAATGTGTTTAAATTGCTACTTATTTTTCGATTTCACATTACCCTTTGACTTCCACTGTGGAAGGTGATGGAGTTTCTTACACACAGGCCCCCTCCCCTTAAAGCACTCGCTCTCTCCTTCCTCATTGTGGAACTGCTTCCCAATTTATTATTAGATCAATATTCATGCCTTTATTATTAGATCAATATTCATGCCTATATTATTATGAATAAGTAAAACCCTGTCCCCAGCCGAGCCTTCTAGTATGCTATGATTACACGTCTTTTCTCGGACAACAGTTTTCAGGAGATTGAACAGTCCGTAGTTGTTGGCCTCATCTCCTACCACGAAAAATTCTTCACCGTAACACTAAAAGCTCCTTGGGGTGCCTGGCTGGCTGCTCACTAGGAGGAACACGTTACCCTTGACTTCAGGGTCCTGAGTTTGAGCCCCACATTGGATGGAGAGATTAGTACAGAAAAAAAAAAAAAAAGAAAGAAACTTAAAAAAAACCCCTCTTCTCAAAGGTCCAAACATGATGCGGAGACACGGCAGTTATATCAAGTGATATTAGGAATTTTTCTAAAAAAATTTTCAGGTGTGATCATTGTATTTTAGCGATGTTTTAAAAAGCTGCCCCCCCCTTTTAAGGATTTATTTATTTATTTGAGAGACAGAGAGGCACAAGCAGGGGGAGGGTAGAGGGAGGGGTAGAGGGAGAGGGAGAAGTAGATGCCCTGCTGAGCTGGGAGCCCAGTGCGGTCGGTGAGGGACTCCATCCCAGGACCCGGAGATCATGACCTGAGCCAAAGTCAGACACATAACCCACCGAGCCACCCGGGAACCCTAGTAGCTGTATTTTAAACCAGCACTCTGGGTGATTCTGGTGCACACTGGCATTTGAGAATTCTCCCCAAGAACTTTTTATTATGGAAAATTTCATACATACACTGTCATGGGCTAAATTGTTCCCTTCCTGCCCCATTCATTCGGCATTTGGTGAGGGGGTCATTGGGGAAATAATTAGGGTTAAATGAGAACATAAGAGTGGGGCCTAATCTGATGACATTGGTATCCTTAGAGAGAAAGAGACATGAAAGCACACATTTTCTCTGTTTCTGTCTCTTTCTCTGTCCCCCTAGCACGTAGGAAAGGCCACATAAGGATGCCGTGAGAAGGAGAGAAGGCAGCTGTCTGCAAGGCAGGAAGAGAGCTCTCACCAGAAACCAGACTGGATGGAACCCTGGTCTCAGACTTCCAGAAGTGTGCGAAAACATATTTCCATTACTGAAGCCACCCAGGCTAGGGTATTTTGCCATAGCAGCCCGAGCAGATTAACACACACACAAAAGTAGAGAACATGGTTTAGTGAAGCCACAGACCCATTACCCGCCTTCGCTGTTCCTGACACGTGGCCATTTTTCTTTCATCCTTGTTCCCACCATGCCTCTGGCATCCGTTAGATTATTTAAAGATCCACTCATTTATTTTTGAGTGGGAGAAAGAGAGTGTGTGCACACAATCAGGGGGGCGGGACAGAGGGAGAGGGAGAGAATCTCAAGCAGACTGCCTACTGAGTGGAGCCTCACTCCAGACCCTGAGATCGTGACCTGAGCCAAAAATCAAGAGTCAGATGCTTAACCACTTGAGACACCTAAGCGCCTCTCTTCGATTATTTAAAACAAACCCCGACCATAACATCATTTCAATCACATATGCTAGAGTATGTAATTCTAAGATTTAAAGTAGAGCAATACGGTATGATACCTAAATATTAATAATAATTTCTTTCTTTCTTTTTTTAAGATTTATTTATTTGACAGAGATCACAAGTAGACAGAGAGGCAGGCAGAGAGAGAGGAGGAAGCAGCCTCCCCGCTGAGCAGAGAGCCTGATGATGTGGGGTTCGATCCCAGGACCCTGGGATCATTACCTGAGCTGAAGGCAGAGGCTTTAACCCACTGAGCCACCCAGGTACCCCATAATCATAATTGCTTAATACTATCAAATACTCTCTTTTAAATAAAGATTTAATTTTTTAATTTTTATTTTTTTAAAGATTTTATTTATTTATTTGAGAGAGAATGAGAGAGAGCACAAGATGGGGGAGGATCAGCGGGAGAAGCTGACTCCCCACTGAGCAGGGAGCCTGATGTGGGACTTGATCCGAGGACTCTAGGATCATGACCTGAGCTGAAGGCAGACGCTTAACCAGCTGAGCCACACAGGTATCCCAAGAAAGATTTTATTTTTAAGGAAGCTCTATACCCAACGTGGAGCTCGAACCCACAACCCCAAGATCAAGAGTCACACATGCGCCACCAACTGAGCCAACTAAGCACCCCAATACTATAAAAAGTTCATGTGTTTAAAATTCAAATGCTCAAATATATATATATATATATATATATTTGAGACATCATTCATCCAGACATCATTCATGACTTACTCTGGTACATATTTCAGCATGCACATATTTCCTAACAGGAAGTACTTTCTCCTAAACGGCCATAGTACAGTTATCCAATTCTGGGAACTTAGAATATAAATAGAGTACTATTATCAAATATAGGTACTCAAATTTTCCTAATCATTTCAGTAATGTCTTTTACACCTGTGGGGTTCATTTTTCTCAACCAGGATCCATGCTACATTTAGTGATAACGTCTGTTCCATTTCCTTTAATCTAGAACAGTCCCCTACCTTTTTTTCTTTCCCATGAGATTGAGATAAAAAAAATAGACTGGGTGTTTGGTAGAGTGTCCCTCAATTTGGGTTTGTCTGATATTTCTTTATGATTAGATGTGTACATTTCAGGCAATTGGGCAAAGGTGCTATCCTGTCCTTCTATGTGGGGAGTGGTGGCATGTGGGGGCATGTGACCTTTGTTTGTGGAATTATCAGTGATGCGGAGTTCCATCCCTTGGTTAAGGTGCTGTTCACATCTCCCCATGTATAGGTGCCTTCTCCTCTTTGGAATTACCAAGTCATGTCGGGAATGACACTTTGAGACAATATGGAGATCTGGCTTAGGATACATTTTAACATTTTAAAAAGAGCTGGAGACCTGAATTCTCCTTGCTCTCCGGGAATAAACATTTTATTTGGGGATGGGGTGGGGGAGGAAGACAACAGAGCAGCAAATAAGCAAATACTTAAGAGGTTCAGAGTGTGAGCCCAGTGAAGGCAATGGCTGTCTTGTTTACTGTTGTGTCTGTTGTCTCGATCAGCACCTGGCACATACACATTTTAAAGACATTGAAATCAGTGAATGAATGGCATTCTGTGCTATAAAGACTCTAAAATAGGATACTGGTTAGAGACTCTGGGGTGGGGTGAGGTGAGTTGTGTGACTGTTTTAGGTAGGATGTTGAGTTGAAAAGAAGATGAAAAGCAAATGTAAAAGGTCCCTGAGGCAAGGCAGAATTTGGTGTGTTGATGAGCAGAGAGAGGACCAGGAATGGGGGTAGGGGGAAGGAGAGCCAGTCAGGCTGAATCCAGGTCCCCTCAAAATCGGCCTGATGGGTTGGCCAGTGGAGTGGGACTCTGCAGACCATGTTCGGTAGTGTGGCTTTTACATGGAAATCCTGGGGTCAGGGTAGGGGTTATAAGCAGAGAGTGATGTGATTAGGGATCCCTTGCTATGGAGAAAGACATCTCTTTGTGCCTTTCTGTGGATTCTTTTACCATATGGGGGGACCCACTGAGGAATCTAATAAAAGCTGTAAGTAAATGCATGCCATTTTGTGCACCGTTTCAGACGTCCATTTGGTCCATGCCAAGCCCCCCAGACAGATAAACTGATAAACTGAGACTCACATCTACTAATAACTAGCACCCTTAGTCTGAAGAGCCCTTAGTCTGAATCAGGCTGTGTTCTAAGTGCTCTAAACATAACTCAGTCTTTGCGGTAATCCCAGAAGGAAGGTCCTTGATGATCCCCATTATGTAGATGGGAAAAAGAGAACTAGAGACAGCCTTTCCCACGATCCCATAGGCAGTCAATGACAAAGGAAGGGTGAGTCTCTCTCTTCCTAGCTATTAGGTGAAGACTCCCTCCAAGTTAACCCAATCTCAGGGGTCAAGGACACCCTGAAGTCCATACTAGGTCTTTCCAAAGGTCTCGGGCTCAGTGGCTAGAAACTTTGGTTATTTAACCCTAGTTATGCCAGGAAGGCTGGACAAAGGCTAGGGGTGTCATTGTTGGGTCCCGGGAGGACCCGAGGCTTGGAAGGCGGGGAGGCTGAGCTGTGGAGTCCCACGGCGGGCGCGGTGGGCAAGGCGGGGAGAGGAGCATCCAGTCAGGGTGTGCGTTGTGTACATTTGCTGCTTGTTACCTTGTGTCTGCTCCCGGAGTCCGTGGGAGTATTTGAGTCTTAGTAAATCAGAGCATAGGCTCGGGAAGGAGGTTGCGTGGCTTCAACTCCCGCTCACGGCTCACTAGCTGGACGATTTCGGGCAAGTTACTTAGTGTCTCTGTGCCTCCTTTTCCTTGTCTGTAAAATGGAGATAATCACAGTTTCTATCTCATAAGGCCTTGTGAGGGAGGAGTCAAGGAGATGGTGCATGTCAGGTGCCACCTAGCCTGCAACGGGGAGGCGGCGGGGGGGCTCCTCAAGGGCAGCCAATTCGGTCTAGTGTGTCATTCAGCACCGTGTGCGGGGTGACATTCCATCAGCTTCACAGCGCTTCCCCTGGGTGTTATTGTTACCATCCCGTGTATTCCTGAGCGCTTGGAGGAGCTACATCGATACTTTCCGGATCTTCTGTTCCTGTGGCTAGTTACAAGGTTACCCCTGGCATCCACTCTTAGACCCCGTCGCGAACCCGGGTTCCAGAACCACTCCCTTTCCGCAGCCTTGCGACCCCGGGTCTACAAGCCGGAGCTACCTCCCCTGTCTGGGAGGCCGGCGTTCCTTAGCCACGCCCAACCACCCCCGTCACCCCTAAGCCCTCCAATCCCAGGAAGGAAGCCGTGAAGCCACGCCACCTGTCAATTCCAGGTCTCTGTGTGCACAAACCCTCCCACACTTTACCACGCCTTCCTCCGTTCCCGCTCTAGCCACGCCTTCTTCCCCACCTGGTCCCGCCCCCCAAATGCCTTAGGCCTTGAGCAGTCACTAGATTGTGGAGGGGTGTGGGTCCTGGAGACTTTATTTGCCCTCAAAAAGTTCTTGCCATGGGAGGTTGGCGAAGTACATCTTGCCCTAGGGACACATGAATCTCTGGGCCTTGGGGTGTAGGCAGCAGTGGAACCGAGAGATCTCTGCCCACCCCCTCTTTGTCCGTAAGTGATCTGTATTTCCAAAAACCTCTCCAGGGATCAGTCTTCCGGTGGGGAGAAGAGAGCCAAAGGCACCTAGGGTGATGTGGGGATACCCCTCACCAAAGGCCACTTGTTTTCTACCTTCATCTTCAAAGTTCCACCCAATCTCTGGAATCTATAGCAAGAGAGGAAAGTGTTATGATTGTTTTGTTTTGTTTTTAAAGAGGGGTGGTCAGAATTGGGTAGGCTCCCTCTTGCCTCTAAGATACAAAACTTAAAAAAAAAAAAAAAAGAAAGAAAAGAAAAGAAAGGGAAAAATGACACTTCATTTACTAAAATCAACAAATGAACTACATATTGGGGACGACCCAGAGTGGGGGTCATGCCTCACTGAGTGAAGAGAGTGGGGAAGGGTGGCTCCAGGAAAGGTGAGGAGGGGGCTTCTGGGTTTTGCCCCCAGCCATCCTGTCTGGATTTCTCTATTTTCAGTTCTCTTTTTCTCTTTCTCTGGGTCTCTACTCACCCCCTCTTGATCTCTGTCTCCCTCACTCCGGGTCTCTATCCCCCATCTCTCTAGCTCCCCTCTCTTTTGTGTCACTGTCCCAGATCTAAGTCTCTGTCCCTTTCTCTGACTTCTCCCCTCCTCTCTGTGTTCTCTGTCCATTTCTCTCTGTTTCTGAGTTTCTCTGCCTTCTCAATCTCTGCCATCTATCTGGACTTTTGGCCATATCCCTTCTCAGCCCTTGAACGCCAGGCTGAGGATTGTCCATGGATATCTCTCCCCATCAATTCCAGGGCTGTAATCCATTCTTCTCCTCCCAGATTCCCCTTTTGTATCACTGGTAAGGGCCACGTGACTAGTGCTCGTGAATGGAAGACTGGCAGAAGCGACAGAAAGAAGTTAGAAAGGCTTCTGCACCTTCCCCTTCCCGGTGATGGTGGAGCCCATAAATGGACACCTGCTGTAGGCCCGCATTGTACTGTTGTGTGAGCAGGAGCTAACCTACTGTTGCCCTAAGCCACTGAGATGTCAGGGTTTATTTGTTATAGCAGCTAAAACTACCTTACCTAATACCATGCCCACCCTTCCTTCCCATACAGAAAGCTAACAAGACCACGCTAAAATTCCTGAATTTTCAACTCACATCCATCTCCAGTGGTGGGACAATGTCCTCTCATATTAGGACCCAACCCACATCCTGCCAAAAACTGAGTCAACATTTAAAGGTAATTTTACCCCAATCTTAGTCTCTACCTTTGACCTACCTGACTCTGACCTCCGGTAAATTCCTAGTTCTGTTTCTGTTATAACCTACCTCAACTTTGTCCTTAGTGCCACTCCTGTCTTGGCCTAATTCTCTTTCTAATGGCCTTGGCTCTGATGCAACCCTTAACTGTAAGTTTGATTATTATGACCCACTTATATCACAAGTCTAAACCTTAATCCTGGTCCTGAGAAGAGATTCACCCTGACCTTGATCCCAGCGTCAGCCCCAATGCAGTCCTAAGATCCAAATCCAGCTCTGATTTTAGATATAATCCTAGCCTTGATTTTGAGTCTGGCTGTCTTAACTTTATAACCAATCTTTACCCAGGTCCTGGTACCTAGCCCTAACCCAAACCACAGCCATAACCTGAACACCAGGGCTAATTGTCACCTTTACCTGAATCTTAACCTTGTCTTCAAACCTCAAACGAAACTCTACCAATAACGATTGCTACTGATCCTTAATCTTAACCTTAGCTTGATCCTTAATTTCTAATCCTAATTGGACTCAAACACCAGTTCTAAGAGTTTCACATGATTTGGAGTCATCCCTGACTCTTCTTTCTGTTTTACTTCCCACCCCCAGTCTGCCAGTCAGTTCTGAGAGTGCTACTTTCACATTCTATCAGTGTCCGACCATCCCTCTCTACCTCCACAGTCACCAGGTCTGACTACCATCATCTTCTTCCTGGACTGCTGCAGCCACCCTCCCCCGGGCTCTATGTTCATTCCACTCTTCTAACCCTCAACCCAAAGGGATCTTGTTAAAACCCGAGTCAGCTCACATCTCTTTGCTCAGAACACTCCCATGGCTTCCATCTCACTGGGAGTAAAAGTCAAAGTCCTATATTGGCCCCCAAGATTCTAAATAAAATGGCCCCCTTTGTTTCCTATCTGACCTCCTTTCCTCCTCCCCTTTCCTCGCTCACTCTGTTCCAGCCACCCTGGCCTCCTTGCTAGTCCACACATACTCCAGGCACATCCCACCCCAAGCTCTTTGCATTTGATGTTTTCTCTGCCTGGAATGCTCCTTCCCCAGATATCCACATGCCCACCCCCAACTCTCCTTCAGGTCTTTACTCACATGTCACATGTCCAGTAAAGTCTTCCCATTCAGCTTATTGAAAATTGCAGTGCCTCTCTCTTCCAGAATTCTGTTTTCTTTCTCAGCCTCATTTTTCTTCATGACATGTATTATCATCTAGTGTAGTGTGTGGTTTATTTATCTTGTTTACTGTCCATTTCCTCCCACGGAACACAAGCTCACCAGGATAGGGAAAATTGTCTCTTTTGTTACTCAATGTCTAGAACACTGCCTGGCACATAGTAGACACTTAATGAATATTTTTGAATGACCATGTACTTCCTGAGAAGGATGCAGCTCCATTTCCCTGTAGTTCTAAGATGATTGTGTAAGAGGAAGAAGAGTGAAGAGGGGCTGGGGTGGCAGGGGCCACAGCTTCCACAAAAGCAAGTTGAGTGTTCAATTACACCTGGTCAGCAGAGGGCGTGGCTCTGTCCCCAAGCCCCTGTGACCACTTTTCAGCTGACCAGGAACTCCCTAAGCTTTTGGCTCATGTCCACCTGCAGTGAGAGCCGCTGAGAAGCGCGAAAGCCTGGGTTCTCTTCCTAGTTTGTCCGTGGAACCAGGGGCACCCATATATTCCGCCCCCTTACGGCTCTGAGCCTCCAGTTCAGCTGAGAATAGGGTGAAGGCTAAGAGGGAGACTCCCCTCACACTGGAGCTGGAACTGGAGATAGGGGTGGGGATGAGGCAGGAACACCGTGGGGCTCGGTACAGCCAGTGGCGACGAAGGAGAGAGAAGGCCATAGAGATGGAAGGACTAAAATACAGCTGGCCGGCGAAAAAAGAGTCAAAAAAGAGAAAAATAGAGACAAAAAGAAAGGCCCAACGTGAGAAGCACAGGAACACAGAAACAGAGGTGGACAGAGGACGAGTGTGTGCAATAATAGGGGAAAACGGCTCCCCCCAACATCTTTCCCGCCTAGCGTCTATTCGCTCTTGCCTAGCACTTTCCGGTGACTGCACGGACTGGTAAGCCCAAAACTACAGCTCCCAGAATGCCTTGCGGTGGGGTTCCGGAAGGGGGTTTAGGTTCCACCAATCAGATGCCTTCGCGGGAAGCTTGAATTTCTAACTCAAGTCAGGGGGGAGGGAGGTAGCCGCGAGGCCACTGCCCTGCTTGGGGATTTCTCAGAACTGGTGCGATTGCGGAACCAGCGGCAGGCTTCCTGATCGCGCTGGAGGAGCGGCAGTTCCCGGGCGGATATTTCTGGAGGGTGGATTTGGGGGTGCCTTCAAGGCTCGGACAGGCTCAGTATCCCTTCATAAGTCCTTTTCTGTTTACACTGGCCAGAGTGGATTTTGTTCACGCCACTGAGCCATACTGGGTACACAGAGAGGGAGAAAGAGATGCAGAGGCGGACAGAAACAGAAAGTCGGAGAGATTCCATCTCCAGCGGGGACAAGGAGAGAGACAGAGCCCTGCAGGGATACAATGAGATGATGATTTTTTTAAGGGGAGGGGGAGAAAAAGAGTGATAGAAGGAGGGAGATGGGGTGACACAGACACCCAGAGAAATACTGAAGGTAAACTGAGGCAGAGAGGAGCAGAGGCAGAGGCAAGGATAGGGAGGGGGGCAGAAACAATATCCCAGAGCTTTCCCTGGAATGTTGGCGTGGGAGTGTTGGAGAGGATCCTTTAGAGACTAAACTTCTCCAGAAGGCAGAGTTGGAGGCCAGAGATTGACTTGCCAGACTCACCAAAGCCTCGCCTGCTGATGGAGCGGTTTTCCTTTTCTCATTTTTCCCCCCATGCTTATTCCCAGCCCCAACCTTCAACAGCCCTAACTGAGGAAATCATAGTGTCTCTGAATAGACTCTCCACCTGCTTGCCACTTCCCTCTCGGGCCTTACGCCTGAAGACCAGCCTACTTGACTTGGGCAGAAGTGACAGTGGTGATTCAGCCACCTTTGAGGACTGAGGCCGATTCCTGAGCTTAGAGGACGACTGAGTGACCAAGAGGGGTGGAGGGAACAGAAAGAGGGTCTGCAAGAGAGGGAGACTGAGGCAAAGAGAGGTGGACCCAGGGGCAGAGAGATGGGGACCCAGGGGAGGGATGGGGCAGTGAGCCAGGCAAGCCGGATCTAGGATTCCAGGTAGTGGACTCAGATGACCGGGCTTCTCTAACTAGTTGTCCTGAATTCACTGTTGCCCCTCAGATGTCTTTCTTCTCTTCCTTCTAGAGTTGTCAGATAAAATACAGAATGCTCTGTTACATTTGGATTTTAGAGAAGTGACAGCTAATATTTTGTGTAAGTACAGCTCCAATATTGCGTGGGACATATTTACACTTAAGAAATTTTTTAAAAATATGAAATTCAAATCCCACTGAACATACTGTATTTTTATTTGCTACGTCAGGCCATCCTATCCCCATCTCTGTTTTGTTTCTGCCTCTTTTTTGTTTCCTCTTCGTGCTTGTCTTTCCCTCTGTCCTAGTCTGCCTCTACCTTCTCTGTTCTCTCCAGGCCACCTTGCTCTGATGTGTGATGGCCTCTCAGAGCCACTCCTGAAGACCCCGTCCCTCCACCTAGGCCCCCTCTTCCCTCTGTCCTCCCATCCCAGGCCTGTCTCTAGGGCCATCTCCCTCCTCCAGGCCACTCCTCCATCTTCTTTCTTCATCTCTCTTTTCATCGAGGCCCTCCACCCCTGAAGCCCACCCCCACCCCCACCAGAGGACAAGGTTTGAAGGCTTTCAGGGAGTTAGGAATCCCCCATTACTCACCTGCATCCCGACCTCATCTCCTTTCCTTTTCACCTCCTGGGTCAGAGAGGTCAGAAAGTTTCCCAAAGTCACACAGCAAAATAGAGACCAAACCCTCACCCCACCCCCAAATCCCTTCTAAGTTCCCTGCTTCCTGGTGGAAAATTCCTCTATTTTGCCAGAAAACGGCTGGTCTTGGCAATATTTCTGAACCCCAGGCAAAACTTGAGGGCCTGCAGGCAAGGACCAGAGTTGCCTGGGGTGCAGGGAATGGTAGACTTTTGAGCATCTACTATGCACTAAGAGTTGGAGATAACGGCTTCTGGGCTGGCAATATGGGAGTGGTGACTTGTGGCTGTTGCCATGTCCCTAGGCCTGAGAACATAGGGAGTGCTCGATAAATGTCTGTTGAACAAATGAATGAATGAATGAATGAGTGGATGAACAAAAAAACACACCCCAGGCAGTTGAGGACCCTTCTCCATGTCTGCTGCTCTCTTCATTCCCACCCCCGTCTCTTTCTCACTTTGTCCCTGCTCTGTCCCTTCTGCCTTGGTTTCTGTCCTTCCCTACAGTTATTTTATTATTCAGATTCGGTCAGAGGGGTCTCCACAGTGATCACCACGAGCTGAGCATCTCTTCTGTGTCAGGCACTGATGGGGTGAGGCACTCGTGGAATCATTCTGGAATATTCCAGAAGGATAAGTACAGCTTTGGAGGATCTTTTCCATACATGAAGACTGAGACCCAGAGAGAGGAAACGAGATGCCCAGGTCACAGCAGAACCTAAACCTGTCTCTCTATCTCACGTGCCATTCTCCCTCCCCCTTGGCACGTTGTCACCTGCCCAGCCATCCCTGACTCCTCCACAAGGTAAGGACATTCATACTAAACCCTGACTGCAGGGTCGTAAACTGAAATGTGTCCAGGGTGGGGCACATAACACAAAAAAGTAGTGGAGGGTTGGGAGGGGCTGAGGTTGTCTGCCTTGGCTGATGGGGAGAGCCTGGCCCGCTCCAGCCAGTTCTGGCCACCCAGAGATGCTACATCGGATTTCTCAAGAGGGTCTTGCAACCCACATTTTCAGAAGTCTCCTGAGGCTTAACTGCTGGCACCAAATTCACACAAAACGCTGTTCAGGTCAAACGAGATCACGTGTGCCCCAGATAGGCCTGCTGGCCGATTGTTTGCAATGTCTGAATTGTGTTTAGTTCCAAGTGCCAAAGAAGAATTTCCAGATTTCAGTAGAATATATGTTCCAGGAAGACAGAGATTTTGGGGGTCTGTTTCGTTAACGGCTTTACCTCCAGCACCGAGGAAGGTGCCTGACACCTTGTATGTGCTCACTGTTTTTTTTTTTTAAGTGGGTGTTGTACTGGATCCTAGCATGAATCATAGAAATACCATTAAAAACATTTCCTTTGTATACATAGGGAGACAGAGGCTCTGAGGGGCAAATTCCCAGGGTTCTGGAGCAGCACTGGGATCTGAATCTGGATCTTACCTGACTCCAAAAGGGAAACCCGAGGCTATCCTGACTCTAGTTGGGGTTGTGCATTTGCAATTCTGTGTGTGTGTGTGTGTGTGTACGTGGGTCCAGGGGTGCGTTTGTGGGACTGTGGTGCCAAGTATTTGTGGTGGCGATGGTGGCATCGACCCTCCTGATTGGACACTGAGCGCCCCCCTCACCCCCCAGTTAAACCTGGAGCCTTGCTTCCCTCTGACACACTTTCTCTGGGTGCTCACCCAGTCCAGAGAGAATAATCCACCCTTCCCCTCCTTCCCCCTCCTGGGCCCATCCTCAGGGGTCCCCCCACCCCCTCCCCTAGATACCCAAGAGCCCAGAGGGAGAGGGGGGGGCAAGAATTTAGGATGAGGGTGAAGGTGCAGGGAAGAGGGAGAGGAAAGGGGATGGGTTAAGAAGGAGTGTGTGATGTCAAGCAAAAAAGACAACATTAGACACAGATGCTGAGATGGCGTTTATCGCGGCAAAAAAAGGTGAAGTCGCCGAGGGAGGGGGGGAGGGTGTGGTGGGGGCCGGGGTGGGGGCCATGGAAGCTAATACATGGTGCACTAGGTCACACGACGGACACTGGGGGTGGGGGGGTGGGGGGCGTGGCCCAGGCATGGCAATGTGCGGAGGGGGAGAGGAGAGGGCAGCGGGCCCCAGCCAGGAGCTTCTGGAGGTGGTGGGGTGGGGGGTGGGGTGGAGGTGGGCGGCGTCTCTGGTCGCAGAGGATGAAAGGAATCAGTTAGAGGGGGTTGAATGGAGGCACTGGAGGCATGGCCACATGGCGGATGGTCTGGGCCCAAGAAATGGAATGTCAGGGCGGGACAGCAGGCAGCGGGCCAGCTCTGGGCTTGGGCTGTTAATCTAAGGATTGGGGACACCCAAGGGACCTTACAGATCCTCCAAGCCCCCCATTTTCCCAGAGAGACAATAGCCTGGGAGAGGCGAGCTTAAGGTCCTGATAAGGACTTAGCAGTCAGTTGTCCAAAGATAGTCATGCCCTCCTCCAACTCTCCTATCCCGGCTGCCCCAAATAGAGAAAGGGGACAGAGAGAGTCTAACTCCACCATTATCTCACTGAGGCTCCTCAGGGAACCCAGAGGGCGAACCCATTTTGTAGATGGGGCCAACTGAGACGTTCCTGTCAGACTACTCCTTTCCACGCCTCTCCCACCTCCCTGCCACCTGTCACCGCATCGCTCTAGGAGTAATACTGATATATTGAAATCCTTAGCACTGGAGACAGGTAAGAGGACACACGTTGGGATTCTCCCAAATGTAACCGGGATGTGGGCCATGCCTCCAGGGGCCTGAGATGCCAACACAAAGAAAAAAAAAAATGACTCCCCACGTCCCCTGGCTCAAACCCAGTACAAAAGTGACTATTTACAATGAAGGGGTGGGGAGTGGTGGGGGCACAGAAAGGAGTGGGGCCAGAGTGAGCGCTCCGCTGGCAGGAGGCCACGCCCCTGGCCCCGCCTTTGAAAGGGACAAAGCCAAACAGCTGAGATATTTATAAAGGTCACTCTCCCCAGAGCGGGGAGGACCCTAGGGGTGAGGGATGGGGGTAGGGCATGGGATAGGGTGAGGGTGGGGAGGCATGGGCGGTGGGAGGAAATGGAAGAAAGGTAGCTACTGCCCCTCGCCTACCCCCTCCCCCTTGCCGGACACACAGTTTTCCGTGGGATGAACACAGAAAGGGTTAATCAAAAAGAGTTCGATGAGCGAGTCTGACGGTCGAGTGGGGCGGGCTGGAGCAATGAGGCCGCAGGTCCCGGTGGCCGGTGGTGATGGAGTCACTTAGAAGATGAGAGGTTGGTGGTTTTGGGGGGGGTGGAGCGGGTAGGGAGGAGGAAAGGGTTGGGGGGAGGGGGATTAAGCAGCCCCCCTCCCCCAATTATCTCTGGGAGACAAGAGTGTCCTGGACTGGCTGAGAGGGGGTTAAATACCAGCAGCCCCCACCCCCACCGAGCCTACCCAGAGACGTTCCGCTTCTCCCTCCCTGCCACCCAGCAACCCCCAACGCGACTGGCAGAGGGCACCGAGACGGACCTTACACACACCAGCAGCGGCGCCACGGAGACAAGTCTCTCAACCACGGCGTCCAGACAGCTGACTGCAGTGGCGAGGGATCGGATAGCAGGGCTGGGTGTCGCGACTCCACGAGAGCCGTAAACTTGTGTCCCCGGCCCTCAGAGCCCCAACTTAGGCATCGCGATCCCGTTCTCCCCGTCGTGACATCCGGTTCAGGCTTTCGCGACAGCCGGCCTCGGAGTTCAAAGTCGGCGGGGCGGTGCGCGGCAAACAGCGCGAAGGCCTGCCTGGCTGTCGCGAGAGGTGTGCACCCAATCAGCAGCCTGGACGCCCAAATTGCCACCCTCGTCGCCACTCTTGGTTAATACTTTTCCCACCGCTCAGCGCATCACGACCTCAAATCCTGGTCTTGCAACAGCAATAATGAATGCAGGGGGATTCCCTCACTTTCCACAGTCGGCCACCAATCAGAAACAAAATAAGGAGGGGGTTGGGATGGAGGACTAGGCAAGAGAAACAGAAAGAGGGGGGTATTGACGTACTTGGGGATTAAGAAGGGGGAAAAGAAATACCACGCAGAGCAAAGTGGTACCATATTCTTCCAAGTATAGGTCCCCAACCGACTATAAGTCAACTCTTAACCAAACTCCACTTGGGGTACCCATAATAATTCCCACCTACAAGTCCAGGGCAGGAGTTAGGGCAGATAAAGATGGCACGATCTTCACCTTCTAATCCCCTAATAGTTATTGCAGTGAAGTCTCCTTGCCCATGGAGAGATGGTTGGGACAGGGCAGAAGAAGGTTGCTAGGGCAGGTTGGCTCAGAGCCCCCTTAGAGGGGGGATGAAAGAGGTGAATTTGGCACATTTAACCCCTCCTTCTCATAAGTGCTTTGAGGTCCTTCTCTGGAATCCAGCTGACACCATCCTTGGGGCCAGCAGAAGAGGGGCTGGGCTTGTCCCCCCCTCCCCAATTTCTACAGATTTGCCAGAAGGAGGCAAGTGGGGTTCTCCCCGGCTGGTGGAATTGGGGGGGGGCTGTCCAAAAGGTTAGGGATTAGTTTAAGGGGAGTTTTTTTCTGTCTTTTTTTTTTTTTTTTTCTTACAAAGATTCTAAGAAAAACTCAGGGTGGGAGGGGTGAGGAAGGGGGACCCAATTTAGCTAAGTGTCCACAGACTTTTTCAATGCCTCTTAGGGACCTCCTCAGAGAGGGATGGTCCCATTTCCTCCCCTCTAATCTGAGGTTCCCTCCCCCACCCTACCCCCCAGAGCGGCTCAGTTCCAAGGAAGTTTGGCACTTTTTTTTTAATCAGTGGGAAGGTGGGAGCAGGAAAGAGATTTAAGAGGGGTGAGAAGAGGGGAAAAGACAGACAAAGGTAGAGACAGGACAGGTGACAATGGGAGCCACAAGGAGAGAAAGTAGAAAGCCATAGGGAGCCTGAGAAAGAAAAAGAGAGAAGAGAGAGAGGGAGACTCAAGAGGAAGATGTTGGGAGCTGAAGGGCAAATGGGAAAGAACAGGGAGATAATTCAATGCAGCAAACACTTATTAAGCACCTACTGGGTGCTGAAGAGCAGGGGGCAAGGAGACCACTCAGAGTCTCTGAGATCTGACTGGCTAGCAGGGAAGAGAGGGGAAAAAGAGGCGGTGGGTTTTTTTAATGATCCCCATCCCTGACCCCACATCTGTGTCCCCTCTGAACATACTGCAGCGCAAAAGATTGAGGTCAGAATGCAGAAGAGACTTTCAAGGGACAGGAAAGATGGTAGAGTGAGTTTCCTAGGGTAAAAACAGGGAGAGGTGTGTGGCTCTCCACTCACCAACCTGGTGAGCAAACTAGCTCACTGAGCTAGCAAACTACCTTTCAGATAGTCCTGGCTGGTGGGGTAGGGGGTCCCCAAGAAATGTGAATAGGGAGGGGGTTGTCACACAGATACCTCAAGGGAACACTTTTCGGGAGGCCCAGCCTCCAGAGACGTGTCTGTGTGAGAGGAGTACTGGGTCCCTCTGATGGGGACCCAGACTCCCATGAATAGGGCTATAGAAAGCATAGGACAGACTGGGGCAGCTGAGGATGCAAATGATATGCAAATGAATACCTTCAAATCCCACCTCCCCACTCCCAGACCGTGTTTTACCTCTCCCTGGCTCCTTCCCCTCCTCATCAGGGCCTGGGGGGCTGTAGGGGGGATATTCCAGCTAGACACTGCACCCAGTGGGTGGAGAGACTGTGAAATACCATAGGGTCTTCTGAGAGGCAGAGGGGAGCAGCGGCCCCCAGGGCCACCTCCACCTCCAACCCCAAAAGCTTCCCCCCCTGCAGAAGATATGTACAAAGTTACATCAAGAATTGTTTTGGCACTCGAATCTCCATCTGGGTTCAGTCTGGAGATTAGGGGTGGGGGCAGCAGCGATGGGAGATGGGGGATGGGGAAATGGGGCCTGCCCCCCACCCTGGAGATGAAGAGGGCATGGAAAAAGTCACCCTAGTGCCCAGCTACAGCCTCCCATCAGGTGGAAGGGCCAGGGTGGGAAATTCAGTGCAAGGTACCTTGAAGGCTATTGCTTTCTAGGGATTTTCACATTTTGATTTGGGGGTGGCTCTCTAGCGAGGGGCAGGGGTCTCCCAGGCTTTAGGGGTCGGAATTGTCTCTGGCTTTTCTTCTCTCCCTTTGTGGGAGAGAGACGAGGAGGCCTGATTCCCCCAAAGCCATGGAGTAAAGAAGGGTCTGGAAGACCTAGGAGGGGAACAAATGGGGGAGAGGGTGGGCATGGGGTGCCCCTCCCCCAGAGATGCTGATGATGGAACCAGGGCACCGGAGGCCCTGCTTTGGGTTGGAGGAAGTGGAGGTGGTCTCCAAGGGGGAGGGGGAGATGGATGAGGGTAGAGGTGGGTCTCAGCTATCCTAAGTCCATAGGGTTGTCAGGCCCTGAAATCTCAGCCTGCCAACAAGGCCTTAGAGCTGACCACAGTCACAGTGCTCAGGGAGCCACTCCCAAACCAACTCTCAGGGCTGCCTGGCTTAGCAGACTCTGTCATAATATTCTAGCTCCTCAAGGCCCATGGCAAGAGCACCGAAACATTCTGATCCCTCCAATACTGCCAAAGTACTCCAGCTTGCTGGAAACCACAAGCCAACTTAATCTATTAGACCACACAAAACATTCACGCTCCAGGGACCCTACCGTGGCTCACTGAACCCTACACTGGGTCATGGTGGCCCGACCAAGCCACCACACATTCGGCTCACCAGACTCAATGAAACAAAGCCACGCAGACACAAGCATGCACACAAAAGGCGGGGGTGGGAATGGGGGATCTTTAACAGTTTTCACTAGCTCCATCTCCCACCCCTCCCTGTCAGGTGAGTTCACAGACTTGGTGTATTTGGATAGAGATGACCCTGACAATATTGGGTCTTTTTCCTTAGAGTTCTCCAGATAGGATCCAAGTCCCACCCCTTATTCTCCTCCTAGGCAAGACCCCCAGGCCAAGACCCATGGAGGAAGGGTGTGGGTAGAGAAGGAGTGTCAGTGACTGGCCATGGCCCAATCCAGGAAGTGCATGCTCCATTCCAATGACATCACAGGAAATAACCTGGAGCTGCCACAGGAAGTACATGCCCCCATGATGTCACTGAAGTAACCCTCAAGGGAGGCCCACTGAGACATCATAGGAAGTACCTGTCTGTCCTATCATCACAGGAAGTGACCTCTGGGGAACTACTTCCCGTGACATCATAAGGAGTACCAGCAGCACCCCAGAAAATACTTGACTCAGTGATATCCCAACAGGGAACTTCATTCCCATTACTCTAGGTAAAACCACAGGAAGTTGTTCCAGCCTCTCACAAGAGTCTTGCCCACAGGACTGGACCAATCCCAGAGCTGGCCTCATTCCCAGCAGCACTGCACCCCCTCCCCCCCTAGGGGCTGACAACAAAACAGTGAACAGTCCCACCTAGGAGAGGCAACTCCAATAGGGGTAGAGTCGCTGAGAAAATCTGGGAACTCTGGGGTCCCTGCTCCAAATACCCCATTTCAGCTCGGACTCCTCAGCTACCTCTATTCCCGTCCCTTCTCTCAGATCCAGAAATGAAAGCAGGAGAGGTGGGGTGTTGTTTGGGGGAGACCCCTCATTCTAGGCGGCCCAGAGGCTCCCTCCCCTCCTCCCATATGAAAACAAAAACTTACAAAGGGGGGGGGGAATCCTCACCAAAAAAAAAAAAAAAAAAAAAAGGAAAGAAAGAAAGAAAAAAAGAAAAAAAAAGGCGGGGTGTGGAGAGGGGAGAAAAGAAAAAAAAAAAGAAAGAAAAAAGAAAAAAAAGGAGGGAAAGAAAGAGAAAATAACACTTTGTTTTCTATTAAAATCAACAAAATGCAATATATACAGATATCACACAGACCCGGGCCCTGGGAGAGGAGGGTCAGGCCCAGCCAAGCGTTGGGAGGAAGGAAGAAGGGGGTCAGTTCAGAGCTGGGGGAGGGGGCTTCTGGGCCCCTTCCCCAGCCATCACTCAATCCTGCCTATGACTACCAGAGGGGGGGGGGTGCAGTCAGGCCTACCCCAGCCCCTTCCCACGAGGAGCAGGACTATACCCGAGCTGAGGTCAGGAGTTGGGGATGGGGTGGGGGAGGGGAGGAGAAGGAAGAAGGGGCCGGGAGGAGGGTGGGAGCACACACCACAGGCCTCATCCCACTTTCTGGGGGTTTGAGGCCCTCACTCCCTGCTCGTAGGTGACCCGCTGGCTGATGAGGTATTGAGCGGCTTGTGTGGCCGCAGGGCTGCCTGTGATGGTGACCCGCCGGTTCCGCGTGCCAGGCAGGAACTCTCCCTTCTTGGAGATCTGGATGCGCGCGCCTGTCAGCTCCTGGTACTCCACCAACGTCTTGCCCCCTTTGCCCAGGATGGCCCCCACCAGGTTCTCAGGCACCGCAATCTCCACCAGCTCCTTGGCACTCTCGGCTGCCAACTTCTCCGCCGTCAGGAAGCCCCCGGCGGCCCCGGCTGCAGCTGCGGCGGCCACCAGCGGGCCACCCCCACCGCCCGCCCCGCCGCCGGCTCCAGCCCCGAGGTAGCCGTTGGCGGCTGCGGCCAAGGCGAAGGACCCCAGGGCTCCGGGGGGCGGGGGTGGAGGCGGGGCGGCCCCTCCGGCGGGCCCCGCCCCAGCCTCCCCCGCGTAGGACGCCAGGAGGTTGGCCGCAGCGGCGGCGGCGGGGTTGGCACCGGCGGCCACGGCGGCCAGGACCCCGGAGGCCGCGGCCGAGTTGAGGCCCAGGCCGAGGGAGTTGGTGTTGTAGCCGTAACTGGCCAGCGTGTTAAGCGCCGTGCTGATGGCCAGCAGGTCGGTGCCTGAGAAGGCAGGCAGGGCGGCCGGAAAGGCGCCCACGCCCGCCAGCCCCGCGGGGCCCAGCAGGCCCGAGGCGGCAGCGGCCGAGGCGGCGGCGGCGGCGGGCAGCACGTCGGCGGGGCTGGCGTACGGTGAGCCGGTGGGGTTGGAGTTGGCCACGGGGCCAGCCACGTTGGCGTAGCTGATGTTGAGGCAGCTGCTGCTCTGGGGGTCTTCCTGTACCTTCTGCACGATGGCGCTCACGGCCTTGTGCACCTGCTCCGGCTCGCCGCTGACGGTCACGACGCGCTCCTGAAGGTTGATGCCCTCCGGCTTCTGGGACAGCTGCACCCAGGCACCCGACTGTTCCATCACGGCTTTCACGGTGGCGCCCCCTTTGCCGATGATCAGGCCCGCGGTGCTATTGGGGACGATCAGCTTGGCCTGCGTGTGGGGCGAGAGGGAGGGTCTTTAGGACGGTGAGTGGAGACTGAACCTTAACGTTAGGCAAGGCCTTGCACTCTTCACTCGCCCCGCTCTCCCCTGGCCCAGATCAGGCCTGCTGTGCCCCCTTGAAAAAATAGCGAAATACTTTCATATTGGTTGGTTAAAAAAAAAAAAAAAAGAGCTAGTACTCCAAGTTCTCTTGGTAGGTTCTCAGGCACCCTGTCCTGTGTCCCTGGGACCCCTGGGATTTCCCTTCCCTCCAGCACCTTAAAGACTTAATGGCTAACCCAGTGGGTGCCCTCCAGGACAGCGGGTGCTCCCAGCTTGCACTGGTGTTCACGCCTTCTAGAAATACTAAACACTCTGACTCCCAGCCCCAGAAAAGGAGTCATTAAGTCTCATTTTACAGAGGAGTCACTTGCGACCTAGGAGAGAAAGGGACTCCCCCCAGGGTTACCCAGATTGTGGAGAAGCTGCAGTCTGGCCTCTTGGATTCCTGCTCCGTGGTGTTTCCCACCCTACTGGCAAGGTCACTGCGCTTAACCCTCTTTTTGTTATGGGTCAGATTGTTGCCCCCGACATTCAGATGCTGCAGTCTGATCCACCCCTCCCCTGTACTTCAGGATGTGACAGCATTTGGACAGAGGGTCTTTAGAGAGGCAATGAAGGTTAAGTGAGGTTATTGGGGTGGGTCCTAATCCAAAAGGAATGATGTCCTTATAAGAAGGAGAGCTTAGAACACAGGCGCACACAGAGGAAAGACAGCGTGAGAATGCGGAGAAGAGGACAACCATCTCCCAGCCCAGGAGAGAGGCCTTGGAAGAAACCAGCCCTGCCCCAGATCTCAGACTTCTAGCCTCCGGAACTATTGAGAAAATGAATTTCTGTTGCTTAAGCCACCCGGTCTGCGGTCTGTTGTTACGGCTGCCCTAGCAATCTAATGCAGTTGTCCTAGCTGTAAAATGAAGATAAACCTCACATCTGAGAGGATTGGGCACTTAAATACACTGGTCCCCTTCTCGGGTGCAGAAAGGCCCATCTTTTGCTGCTGCAAATCTGATCTATCTTAATTCTGGGGGTGGGGGAGGGGGAGCTTTCAAAACCAAAAGTCTCCTTTGGCATATCCAAGAGCACTTCTACACATAGGTTCCTCTTGCTCAATCCTCTCACACCTGCCGGTTCTACCCGCTAAAGCCCCCGCCTCCCCTCTCTGCCTCTGAGCTGGACCCCAGGGTTGTTTGGGAAATTTGTGGGAGAGCTTCTGGTTGTCATGACGACTGAGGGGGCAGATGCGGGCACGCTGTGGGCCTGGGCTTTGGATGTCAGTTCTTTACAACATCCAACCGACCAATCGTCCGCCCGTATGACTTTTTAAGTCACTCCCTGGACATTCGTCTTGGCAAAAAGTCCGTTTATAAAATTCGGAGCCCAGACCTGAACCCCACGATCCATATAAGTGCCGACTATTTTCTTTTTCCCACGTGGTTAAGAGCTACTGAAATTTCCAGGAATGCAACTAATCTGTCAAGGAAGGGAAGATTGTACTTCATTTTGTTCTGAAATTTACCAAGACTGGTTCATCGTTTCAAAAAAAACAACCATGATAACAGTAGTAATGCCATGTGTCTTATTTGCATCTCTGATAAGACACCCTGGTTCACTGTGTTTGTCACTGTCTCGGACTGTGTTAGGTGCGAGCAGCTAACTATGGCACTACATCTGCTGTAGTAACATGTAACATTTACCTATTAAAATTCATCTCATTTCATAACACATCACCTTCCTTTCATTTCTCCTTTATGTAAAAAAGTCTTACGGGATAAAGAAATTATACACGCATACCATGGAATATTCCTTGGCAATCAATTTAAATGAACAAAGTACTGATCCAGGCTACAACATGGTTGAAGCTAGAAAACATGCTGTGTGAATGAAGCCAGACACAAAAGACCATATATTGTAGGATTCCGTTTATATGGATGTTCAGAACAGGGAAATCTATAGAGACAGAAAGTAGATTAGTGGTGGCTTAGGGCTGGGGGCTGGTGCTGAGCTGTGGGGATTGAGGAATGCTAGCTAAGGGGATCAAGGTTTCTTTATGAGGAAATGAAATGTTCTAAAATTGATCGTGGGCATGGATGCACAATTCTGAATATAATAATAACTTTGAACTGCATGCTTTCAGTGGGTGAATTGTAGGTATGTGAATTAATATCTTAATAAAACTGTTGAAAATCTTAAGGGATTTAGATAGGTAATGCATCTACATTATATGTGCTTTCCATGCACTGAAATGAGTGTGTGTGTGTGTGTGTGTGTGTGTGTGTGTAATTTCAGAGGAAAGAGGGCTGGGAAAATATTTGTAGGAGAAAGAGGGCATGGGGTTTGACAAGCCTGAGAAGCACTGCTCTACTTGCTCTGTTCTTTGTTGATCTGAGTTCGACTTTTCCCTCCCTCCCTCTTGCTGACTCCATGGCAGGCATACTAGGCTCCCTGATGTTCCTCCAAGTTGCAAGCTTCGTCCAGATTCAGGGCCTTTGCTCCTGCTATGCCCTCACCTAGAATGCTCCTTCCCAGAAAAGGAGGCTCACCTCATCATTCAGGTCTTTGCACTAAGGCACAAAGAGGCCTTACCACCCCAATTATTGATGCTTGTTTATTTGCTTATTTTATGTCCCTGGCAGAGACACCTCCAGACTTGTATCCAATTGCTAACTTCATATCTCTGGAATGATGTCGAATGGACACCTCAAACTTAAAATCCAAAGTGGAGGGGCGCCTGGGTGGCTCAGTGGGTTAAGCCTCTGCCTTCGGCTCGGGTCATGATCTCGGGGTCCTGGGATCGAGCCCCACGTCGGGCTCTCTGCTCAGCGGGGAGCCTGTTCCCTCCTCTCTTTCCGCTTGCCTCTCTGCCTACTTGTGATCTGTCTGTCAAATAAATAAAATCTTTAAAAAAAAAAATCCAAAGTGGACCACCTCATCTGCTCAGATGTGTTTCTACCATGATCTTCCTCATTTCAGTATGTGGGAAATGCACCCTTTCCCTTCTCAGACTCAAGACTTAGAAGTCCTCTCTTTCCCTGCCACTCAGCATCCAATCAGCAATTCTGTTGACTCTATCTTCAAAATATATAGTAGATAGGGTGCCTGGCTGGCTCAGTCAATAGAGTGTTGTGTAACTCTTGCTCCTGGGGTTGTAAGTTTGAGCCCCATGTTAGGTGTAGAGATTACTTTAAAAAAATCTTTAGGGGCGCCTGGGTGGCTCAGTGGGTTAATTGGGCCTCTGCCTTCGGCTTGGGTCATGATCTCGGGGTCCTGGGATCGAGCCCCGCATCGGGCTCTCTGTTCAGCGGGGAGCCTGCTTCCTCCTCTCTGCCTGCTTCTCTGACTACTTGTGATCTCTCCCTCTGTTAAATAAATAAAATCTTAAAAAAAAAATCTTTAAAAATACATGTATAGTAGACTATTCTAGATTAAAAGAGACTAATAAGTTATAACAACTCAATGCAATGCAGAAATACTGACTGAATTTTGGATAGGAAAATACTTTATAGACATAACATATTTTGGAACAATGTGAATGTGAACTTTTTACTAACCGAGAGCATGGAATTGGTGTTAATTTTTGTAGGTGCGATAACTAACATAACAAAACAGGACACATCCTTAGTCTTGGGAGACACATGCTCAAGAACTGAGGGATAAAGAGTCACGAGGTCTATACTTATTTTCAAATGGATCAGCAAAAACAAACAAACCACCCAACAACCAAGCAAATAAAGCTAACAAGTGCTTGTGTGTGTTCATGTGTGTAAAGAGATAAAGCAAATGTTAATGCTTACTGAGTCTAAGGGCAGTGTATAGAGAGTTCATTGTATTATTCTTCAACATTTTCAAAATAAAAGGAGAAAAAAATGCCCCAGGACTCTTTCCCCCTCTTTTTTCTGCTTTGTCTTTTGTCATAGCACTTTTCACTCTCTGACTTTTTTATTTGCTTGCTTGTTTTCGGTTTCCACATGAAAGAATGTTAGATCTACAAGGGTAGAGATATTTGTCTGTATTGTTTATTACTGGGTTCTCGGTGCCTAGGGGAATGCCTGGTATGCATTCAGCAAAGACTGTGTGAATGCCTTGGACTCTCCAGACATTTGTTCAGGTTGGAAATCTTGGCTCCACCACTGATGCTGGGCAAGTGACCTAACCTCTTTGAGACTCAGTTTTCTCATCTATAAAATGGGGATATCCATCCCTCCTCCACAGATTTATTATGAAGCTTAACTGAGATCATTCATGAAATGATGAGCTTGATTCAGGGACCAGTGCCCCTTAGCTATGTTTCTGCTTGGCCCTTATGGGCAGGCAGATCATTATCCATTAATCAAACAAGCAACATTTTTTGAGCACCTACTATGTGCTGAGCGTATGGTGCTATGTAAGTGTCCAGGTAATATGTGCTCATAGTAGATGCTCAAGAAATGGTTGTTGTCATTGTTACCTCCATGGGCTGACCTGGATTTAAATCTCACATCTGTGGTATAGTTGTTTTAAAAAATAGTCTGACAGTTCTTCGAAAGGTTAGATCTATCATCTGACCCAATTCCATCCATAGGTATATGCTCCAAAGAACTGAAAACCATACCCACACATATGTTCATAGCAGCATTCTTCATAATAGCTAAAAGAAACAACCCAAAGACTATCAACTGATAGACAGACAAAATGTGATAAATGCATATGGTGGGATATTATTTGGCCATAAAAAGGAATGAGGTTTTGATATATGTTACAGTACGGATTAATCTTGAAAGCAGTACGCTAAGGGAAAGAAGCCAGACACAAAGGCCATGTGTTATGTCATTCAATTTATATAAAACATCCAGAATAGGCAAATCCATAGACACCAAAAATAGGTTACTGGTTGGAAGGGACAGGAAGGGGGAGCTGGGACAATGGACAGTGACTGCCAAAGCATGTAAGGCTTCTTTTTGGAGTGGTGAAAACGTTTTGGAATTACATTAGGTGATCAGTGCACAACTTTGTGAATATATTAAACAGCACTAAATGGTATACTTTAAAATGGTGAACTATACAGTATGGGAATTATATCTCAATTTTTTTAATATCTCAATTTATATATTCAAAAACATCGTCAGAAAAAGAGTCCGGCAAGTCAAGAGGCTAGAACCAGACCTAAGAATCAAAAGGTATTTAGTATGATACAGCATTCAGAGGAAAAAAGAAAGGATGAATTAACTATTCACCAAAAATGGTGAGAGCAAATGCTTTCACCTTTCTGTGCCTCATTTCCTCTCCTCCAACACAGATGTAACCACAGCTACTCCATACAACCATTGGGAATATTCAATGACTGGAGTGCCTGTCACATGGGAAGCCCTCGGCAATGGTTAACCGTCTTCCTGATGGGCCCAGGTGGTAGACCCACAGCATCTCAGAGAGATCACAGGTGCAGTTTCATAGAATCCTGGAGTGCCAGGACATCAGTCAGAACAGTAGAGTCTTAGAATAATGTACATCAAAAATCTTGAAATCACAGAGCCATAGAATTGTAGGAGTTTTAGGGCCAGAAAGACCTCAGAGAACATCTGTTCTCCTGATTTGCAAGTCTGTGGAGATTTTCAAATAGTAATAGTAGAGTAATAATTTTACAGCTAACGGTCCTTCCATTTGCCCGACCCTTTGGTAAACACTTTCATATGGTTTTTCACTTTCAAACACTATATGAACACTTTCAAACACTTTTCATAATCATATAGTCACTTACTTAATCTCTACAGCAACCTTACAAGAAAGAATAGGCAGACACTATTATTATCACATTTTATGGCTTGGAAAACAGAAGCAAGAGAGGTTAAGTAACTTGCTCAAGGTCATACAAATAGTAATAGAGCCAGGATCTGATCCCAGTCCAGAATCTATGTTCAGATTTCCAAGCCTTCACCCCAGAAATTCCGATTCAGTGGCTCTAGGCTGGGAACCAAGAATCTGGATTCTAAGACACCTAGATGATTCAGATACCAGCCAAAGCTGATAACCACTGGTATAACCCAGAGGTGGCAAAGTGGGGGTCCTTGGGCCGCAGGTAGCCCCCAGCCACACAGTGGTTTTAAGGTTGAGCCAACCTTTAAAAATCAGTTGATTTCAAATATTTCTGGCTTCTTCTGAAAAATTTGTGAGATGTGGCAACACTTTGTCTACATTCCCAAAGGGTAAGAATTGAGTTGAGTTGAATAGTAGCTGCCCCCTTTAGGGATAGCATCATATCTCTCTGGTGAGGCCAGAGTCCTCAATTCTTTATGTTCCCTGGCTGAATCTTGGAGGCATTTCAATTTATAATCCCTGGTTTGGCCCAGCTTCCACACTGTAAAGTAAGGAAACTGAGGCTTACAGAAGGGAAAGGAACCTAGAGTAACACAGCAAGTCCAATGTAGAAAGAGAGTAGACCCGTCTCCTGACTTAAAAATCCCATAATAATATCAGCAGCTAACATTTTTTGAGAACTTTCTATGAATTAGGAATTCATGCTAAGTGCTTTTTAAACAACAGTGAACACTGATCACTGCCCTTAAGTAGGTGCCATAATGAATCTCATTTTGCAGATGAGAAAAATGAGGCATGGAGAAATCAAGTCACTTATTCAAGGTCGCCCAGGTAAAGAAATAAGTTATCAGACTAAAATTCAACTCAACATCTGACTCCAGAGCCTTCAGCCATTATCTCTTTCATTCTTTAGAGCCCCCTAAGTAATGAATAAGGAGAGGAAAAATCCTGGTCCTATAACCTTTCGATTCCACTATCTAAGAGTTTCTGTGGATTAGAGGGAGGGGTGAAAGGATCAGGTGCAGACGGTGTTGACCCCATTTTCCCTGAAGCATGTGCAGACTCTTCATGAACTCTTAGCCCTCTGTGGCCGTGACCAAGGTGGAGGAAAAAGGTGATATTCTTGCCACCGTGTAAACGGCGTGGCCTGCTGGTGGGAAGGAATTCGGGAGAGACCCGGCAGAGCCGCTTCAGCACCAAGGACAGCAGCCACTGTCCAAGCCCCAAGCCCCAAGTCTTTTTTGGGAATGATTCGCTTGGCAGCATTCTTCCAGGGCTTTCCGCCCACCATTTCCCCAGGAGCTCGGGGGAACTCAGGTCCGTGGTTTCTCCCATCTCAGGGTAACTGAATTCCTAAGAATTCCGGATTCCTTTTACCGAGAGTCTCTCTCTGGTCTTTGCTTCTAGGCAGAAGTTAAGGAACCCTCATAAGGGCCCTGTCCTCCTGCCAGGGGCTCTTGCCCCTCTGCGTCGTGTTTGCAAGTATTTGGGAGTGGGTAAAGGGGGAGAAAATGGGGAGTGTGCACAGTTCCCCTGCCCTCTCCCTCCTACCCACCCAGGGCCACGCCAGGGGCTTTGCAGCAAGCCCACCTGCCCGGTGAACACCGTGGTCATGGCAACCAGAGAGGCCGGGGTACTGATTGGTCCGCTCCCTGCCACGCCCCTACGCCACCGCTTCCCCGTAACTGAGGCAACCAAGAGGAGCTGTCCTCCTCCTTCCATCCCTCCTAGAGAGGGCTGTGTAGGAGAAGGACCTGCCCCCTCTCTCACTAGCAAAATACCCATTTCTCCCAAATGGTGGCTACACCATACAATAATTAAAGGAGAGAGGGAGTATGAGGCCATTTCTAAACTTTTCTGGATGTGGATGGGTTGTCAATGAAGTCACTTCCGGTGAGAACAGGAAGTGGGAGGCGGGTTGCTCTGGGAGACAATGGGATGAGGTGGAAGGAAGGAAAGGGTCTAGAGAATCCCAGGAAGGAGGGATAAGGTGTGCGGGGGGGGGGGGGGGGGGGGCGGGGGGGACGCTAGTGGGTGGCGTCTAGGGCAAATTCTCCCAGACCTTCACTCCGTCTCTGCATCAAGCCCACTCTAAGAGGTTGGAGTCCCTAGGCTGACTCCCTAATAATACGACCTAATATTACCTAATACGACTAATTACTACCATGTATTTGCTTGACAAATATCTTATCAGCGTTATCCCATTCAACTCCCACAGTAATCCAGTGATATGGGAGAAGTATCTTCTCCTGAACTTCACCGGCTTTACAGAAACCCAGTCTTTGCCCCTGCTGACCTGCTTGGCTCTGTCGGGGTTCATCGTGGTTTGGGGTTGAAGGATGTTGACCACCTCAGGCTTGGTCATTGCTTGTGGGATTTCTCGGACCTTCTCAGCAATAAAGCTGTGCACAGCATTCAAGGCCTCTGCTGTGCCCTGTACCAGGCATACTCGTTCTGTGGTTCCTGTTGAGCAAGGGAGAGAGAGGGCACCCTCATCACACAGGAATGAGAAGATTCCTGGGAGACAGGCCCCATTTAATGGAAAGAGAAACCTAGATCTAGAAAGTGGACCTAACCGGGCCCAGGGCACATGGTAAGCCTGGGGAAGTTGGCATGGACTCCCAGGCCATGATGGGTAGCTGGGAAAGTGAGTGGAATGCCTGTTTTATAATCTGCACTTTGTGTCCCTCCCCCAAAACAACCCCAGGGGATGGAAGAATGATGCTTAAGTGCTTTGCGATGCCCACAGCAGCCCTGGGCAGGGAAGACAGGGCTCAGCTGCCTCTTCCCAGTCCTTGCCGGCTCCTGGTTGCTCTGGCAACCATTCACTCACTACCTCCCCCCCACCCTAGAAGACTAGAGCTCAGGCCTGCAACGGTTGCCACAGTAACTGGAACCCCCTTATCGGTCTGGCTGGCCGGGTCCTCAGCCCACCCCCAGGGGGACGAGGGACGAAGCCCCGTTGCCGTAGCAACCCCTGAAAGCCTGCAGCGAAGGCCTCTGGGCTTTTGGAGAGGATGGGGAAGGGCTGGGGGATGGGGGAGGCAGAAGAGAGACCAGAGTGCCTGCCTGGACCCACCAGATGGAGGGCTGAAGGGTGGGGGAGGGCAAGGGTATGGACAGGGAGAGCAGAGGCAACTTAGGGAAGGGTAGGGGCTCAGGGATGGAGAAAGGAGAGTGGGATGGATGCCTTTGCTGGAGAGTGTCTAGATTTTGGCTGTGGTTCTAACCTAGGCACCCTCACTCTGCGTGCATATGTGTGTGTACTAGAGGTAGGGAGGCAGTGGGGAACAGAGAAACCAGCTCTGGGTGATGTTGGGATATGTGTGTGGGATAGAGCCTGGGTGACAAGCTGACCAGTGCAAATATATCTGTGTGGCTGTTTGGGTGAGTGGTGTGTGTGTGTGTGTGTGTGTGTGTATGAGCAGGTGTCCATGCATGTGTATACCTGGGCTGGAATGGCTCAGTTGTCTTTAGCTGTGTACGTGTATAAGAGAAAGAGTGGGAGAGACTGAGTTGTAAACCGACAGCACGACACAGTGAATCCAGTAACCATGTATGCACTCTTGTTCATGGGAAAGACTTTGAGTATCACTGCGATGTTCAAGGTTATGTATGTACCATTTGTGAGACCGAGCTGCTTGTTCAGGAGAGTTTGAGAGAAAGAAACAAAGGATCTCAGGAAGCCGTGCTGATGCTGTATGATGAATGACTATCACTTTGAGACTGATGTCAGCGTGAGCGTTGGCAGCAAAAAAACCATGAGACACCTTTCAGTGTTTGAAAGATTATCTGGGTGCCTGGTGTGTGGCATGCGTGTCTATGTGCGTGAGCCTGTGTGTAGGAGACAGACAGACAAGGTTCTATCACTGGTGTGTGTCAATGTGAGCGAGAGAGAGAGAGAGAGAGAGAGAGACGGAAAAGTAGACTCAAGCATTAGTATGACAGGAGGACTGGTGTGTGTGTGTCTGTGTGTGTGTGTGTGTCTGTATGCATTACCGCCAGACAAAGACAGCTCTACTGTGACCGGCTGGTGTGAAAGTGTGTGCGCCTGGTCGAGCTGTGCATTTTTGCTGTGTAGAGTGGGTGTCTGTCTCTCTCTCTCTCTGGTGGGACTGCCTGTAGGGACCAGTTAGCTCCCTGGATCTATAAAAGGTCTTGAGCCCGTGCCAGGCTCCATGTGCCTGAGTGTCTGGGACATTTGGGGGTGAGGGTCCAGTCTCCCATGGGCATTCTAGCGCAGCACATTGGTGCCCCCACCCTGAGCCCTCACTGGCATCTCTCAGCCTAGCATGCCAGTCTATCCATATGTCCGGGTGTCACTGTCTTGGGGGGCACTTGGATAGTTGATAACCTCCATCTCCTCTGGGCCACTGTTCCTCACTTATTCCCCCCAACCCCAGAACAATGGACTGGTCTGAGCCAAGGGTGAGTCAGCGTGCAGGCTGCCTCCGTCTGGGTGTAAATAGGAAAGGGTGTGGGTCAGGGTGGGAACTGGAGGGGGGGGGTCCTAGGGAGAGCCTGGCTTAAATGGGTCTGCTCTCCATTATGGCGAGGCTCCCTTCCAGCTCAGGGAGTCTGGGATTTCCCACACTTTGTAGTTCTCAACTGGGGTCCATGAGGGCTTTGGAGGGCTCGGCTAGCCTCTGAAAGAGTGTCCAATAATGACAGCTGGTGCTTACAAAATACCAAGCGTTAGGCACTATTCTAAGCACTTCGTATATATTTGTGCACTTCATGTAGGAGGTAGGCGCTATTATTATTCTCAATTTACTGCTAAGGACACTGAGGCACAGAGAAGGTTTGGGATCTGTTCAAGTTCACTCAGCCAGTAGTGGAAGTTCAGGGTCTGGAACCCAGATATCTGGCTTCAGAGTCTGAGCTTTTAACCACTGAGCCACCCTTGTGTTCGATGTGGGGTATGCAGACTGTGTGTGTGCTGGTGCGTGTGTTGGGAAGAAAGCATAAGATGACTCCGTTTTTGCTATCATATTTTTGATAGTAAAAAAGAGTAATGTATGGATTTATGAAGTAATCTCTCAAGATTTTGTACTTTAAGGCAATATTATAAATCAGTAATTTTTTAAAAAGTCTGTTGTGTGTCTGTGCTTTTCTTCTGGGGACAGAGCTTTAGGCAAATGCTCCAAATCAGAAGCAGTTTGGAATCACTATGGTACTGAGTGCGTGTATGTAAGTCTGTGTGTGGCTTTGGGCAAATGCCTGCTTCTTTCTGGGCCTCAGTTTCTCTATGAATGATCTGGAAGGATAGTCTGAGGCTTGGCGTTTCCTGTACCAAGGAGGGGACAACCTTTGTACTCTGCCCCTCTCTTGGGGATAACGGTCAGGTAGGTTTTTGTTTCATGTAGTAGACACAAGTGAGTGTGTGTGTGTGTGTGTGTGTGCATGCATGTGTATGTGTGTGTCCATCTGTCTGTGTGTTTCACCATTGTCATTTCTCATCTGCTCTGTCTGCTTTAGTCACAGTGAACAAACTCCCCCTCCAGCCTTTGAACATGCTAGTTCATCTTTCTGGAGTGCTCTTCCTTGCTTTTATCTAGCTCACTTTTACTTATTGTTCTGGGCCCCTCCTCCAGGAAGCCCTCCCTGACCTTTCCAGGCTGGGTCAGGTGCCCTGTCTGGGCTGCCACCATTCTCTGAGCATCCCTGTCCTAGCCCTGACCACGCTGGGTCATTGCTGGTGTTCAGTCTGTCTTCCCTACTGGGCCGTGAAATCTGTGAGGGAAAGGGGGGATATCCTCATCTCTGTCCATAGAATAGGTAATCAGAGAATGTAGGTTGAATAAATGAATGAAAGGGTGTTAGCCAGGAGCAAAGTGAAAAACGCTCTTCCTTTCAACCGGTAGCACCCTCATTTCTTGTGTTCCTGTGGGTCGTAGGAAGTCGTAGGGGCTGGACTAGGATGTGTGGGGCCATGTCCTGAATCTATGAGGTGGCACAAGCTTTATGATCTGAAAATTCCATGTCAGCAGTGGGGAAGGGGCGCTGGACACATTCCTGGGGCTGGGGAGAAATGCTGGCTCATGTTGCTTGTTTGAATAGTATTTGGCCCAAGAAAGCCAATGACTGTCCCATCCTCTGGGGTTCTCAGATGCCTGGCCTGTGGGGTATGTCACTGAATTGGGAGGAGACGATGTGTTTCATGTCACAGAATGTGATCCAAGCATAAGGGACCAAGAGTCCTCGGACATATGCCCCAAGCAGAGGTCTTATCCATATCTTGTGGCCCAGGGGATGTGTGGGGGAAACTGGGCCAGGGTAGAAGAGGAAAGCAGGGTTGGGGGTGTGTGCCTGGTTCCCTGGACAGTTCCCTAAACCTCTTGCCAAAGCTGCTTAGTGAGATGGGCGGCAGGGTGGATGGAGGCAGGAGGGAGGGAGAGAGAGAGAGAGAGAGAGAGAGAGACAGAGAGAGAGAATATGAATGTGTCCTGACCCTGGGCTCCAGCTTTGGTGTTTGACCTAAAAAATCCAAGGGGATTAAGGATGAACTAGAATCAGCTCTGGTCCAAAGATGCAATTCTGGGGGCCCTTCCTGGGGGACATCTCTAGATGTCAAAGCTCAGGCACTGGTCTTGGGAGGGGGAGCTAGAGGGGGTGACAGATAAAGCAGGGGACAGTAGAGGGTGGGAGGGGACTTGGAAATGTTATGGCCACCAGAGAGAGAGAGCTGGAGGAGAGGCAGAAAAGAGGCTGGTTTGGAGGAAGGAGAGAAAAAGTATGTGGGGGTTGAGACTGGGAAAGAAACATGAAGGGAGAGGTGGGTGACTAGAGTCAGGAAGAAATGAGGGGCAATCCAGCAGATCATTTAGGGGGTGTTACTGGATATTGGCTGAGTGAATGACTGGCCAGAGAGGGTTAAGGAGCAAGAGAAAGAAAAATATGAGACAATGAGAGGTAGAGGGCAAGAAAAAGATGGGGCGAGGGGTGGGAAGACGAGAAGGGGGAGAGAGAGGAGGAAGAGAGGAGGGAAAACAGAGATGGACAAGACGGACGGATGGGGATGAGGGGTGGGGGACAGCCAAACAGAATCAGAGAGATAGAAACAAAAAGAAGAGCAGGAGGAGCCAGAGAGAGGTAGATGGGAATGGAGACTTGGGGAGCAAGAGATGGGAAAGTCGGAAACAGAATGAGAGAGACATAGGGAAGAATGACGCAGATAGAGAAAACCAGTGGGACTCAAACTGGGCAAGATGGGGTAACAGAGAAATCCAAAGGGAAAGAGTGAGGGAAAAGAAGTGTGTGTGTGGGGGAGTGTGCAACACGGCTGGCTGGCCCCCCAACCCCAAGGGACACCCTGACACCTGCCTCCCTGCCCACCCCCCTCCAGCAACTCCAACTGACCCAAAGAGGCAGGTGTGTGGGAAGGGGCACATCTGCCAGCACATCATGCAAATGAACTCATGAATATGCAGCAGGCCCATTGTCTTGCCCTGCCCCCACCCCCATCTGCTCAGGCCTGGCCCCTGGGGCTGAGGGCAGCTCTGTCCCCTTAGGAGGAGGGGAGAGCCCCATCACTATGACTGCCCCAAGGGCAGCTCTTCCCCCTTATCCAGGGCCCAGGTGGGAGGGACAGGAGGCCAAAGGCAGAGTCCTGGGCCAGGGCTCACCCGGATAGAAGTCTTTGGACTTAGAGAGCTTGATGGTGGCTCCTGTCTCCTTCTGCAGCTGCACGATGGTCTGCCCGCCCTTGCCAATGATGGAGCCTGCCGCGTAGCTGGGGATCAGCACCTTCAGGAAATATTCGCCTTCCTCTGCAGGGGCACATGGGGAGGGGAGGTAAGGGAGGCCGGGGAAGGGGTCTTCCCCCTCAGCATGGTGTGGTCATAGGAAACCCCTGGCATCAAAGGAACATACAGGAGCAATGGCCATGAGAATAGCAGCAGGGAGAATAAACACATAATGATCTTCATTCATTCCCTCACTCATTCATTCATTCATTCCACGGATAGTTACTGAGCACCTGCTATCACACGCTTGGCAGTATTCTAGTGAAACAGCCGTGAGGAAAACAGACAAACTCCCTGATTTTGCAGGCAAATGAGGCAAATAAGGCCGAGAGAGTTTCAGTGATTCAGCCAAGAGCTCACACAGCTACATTCTTCTAGAAGGAGGGGGAGACAGACAGTATGCTTTATGTCAGATGGTGGTCAGCACCAAGAACACAAAAGGGGGCAGGAGAAGGGAAGGGGGATTGCAGGGGCTGTAGTGTCAGATCCGGTGGGCAGGAGAGCCCTCCCCAAGAATATGGCATTCTTTGTTTAACAAACACTTCTACAGAACCTAGTAAACACTAGACTCTGTTCCAAGTACTACACAAATATTAGTTCTTTTAATTTTCACACTGATGCTATGAAAGCAGTACTTTGTAACCTGGCTTTAGAGTCCAGGCTCTGAACCCTTATGACTGATTGTTTTTCAGGCTGTGGAGGTGGGAATGGAAACATGTGCCTCCATGGGAGAGCAAGTGCAAAGGCCCTGGGGTGAGACTGCGCCTGAGTTGTGTGAGGGAAGGTGAGGTAGCCAGTGGAGCTGGGGCTGAGGCAGAGAGGTAAAGAGTGGAAGGGGGTGAGGGGCTGAGAGGGTTGGTGGTAGTGGTGGGGCCACAGTAGGCTCTTCAATTTTTTACTCCACGTGAGATGGGGTCCATGGGAACCAGAGATGGCTCTGAGCAGAGGAGGGGCAGGATCTGACTTAGGTTTCCAGAAGATCCCTCAGCGCTCAATATGGACCCTGTACTGGGCTGAGTGCTTTGCAAGCTTGACCTCAACCATTCCCTACAACTCCCAATGAAGGAGTTATAATGAGTTCCATTTTTATGAGGGGGGAAACTGAGGTATGCAGGTGGTGAAGGCACCAACCCAAGGTCGGCTGCCCAAGGGCACCAAGAAAGTCACTGGTTTGAGATTCCAGTGCAATCCTGTTTCGTTCTTGGTTCTCACTTGCTTAGCACTTTCCAAAGACCAATGCACTCAAGGACAGTCTCCAAGACCCAGGGGTGGGGAGGTGGTGCCAGTGGTCCCTTGTGGGGCTGCGGTAATTCTTCATTAGGGACCAGTTTTCTTGGTCATGTGTAAAGTGCTTCGTTAATGCACTCAAGGTACATGCCTAACCTCTTCTACCTTCTAACCCAACTGCTGTCCCTAAGTTCTCATAGGGTAGAAATTCTGGAGCCTTCTCAGTATTAGATCCTCTGTGACTTGGCCCTGTACTTCTTTCCAGGTTCACGTCCTCATCTTCCTCTATGTGCATCGGACCTACTTCCTCTTAATTCCTTAAATATTCCCTCCTCCCACCCACCTCAGGGCCTTTGCATGTTCCTTTTGCTTGGAACTTCCTTCCCACAGCAAATTCCTCTTGTCCTTCAGGTCCCCACTCAAATGTTGTTTCTTCTTGGAAGCTTTCCTGGAACCCTGAGGAGGAGATGGATCCTCTCCTGTTCGTTTTGTGCCTTCAGAACAAGGTACCACAGAAGTCCACTGGAGCTCACCCCTGTGTCCCAGGAACTCATGCCATGGCCCAGCACACAGTAGGCATGCAATAAACACTGGGGAAAGGAAGGGAGGAGCCAGGCCATTCTGCTTCCAAAGCTTAAGGTCTTAAAACATCCCCTAGTGGTTTTTAAATTTTTTTTCTTTTAAGCAAAGGAAACCTATTTTCAATGTCTCACATGAAACTCCAACACACAGAGCAGATAAAAGAGAAACTGTTCTGGTAAAAGTGGAGGCAGGGCGGGGGGGGGGGGGGGCGGAAGCCTGCCCATCTCTGCCTGATCCCTTTAGATTGAAGGTTCTGGGATCCCTGATGTGTTAAGATGGGGGTGTGGGGGCAAGAGACTGGATGTGGTTTCATAGGTATGGGGAGGGGGTCCAGAATGAAGGGGTTGCCCTAAGCCCATGGCAATCCACTTAAACTTGCCTCATCAGACCATTAAACCTATTAAGTAATTAGCCCCCCAGAGTGCCTTCCCATCAATCATCCTGACCCCCCTTGAATTCACTTTCTTCCCTGGGCTCACAGAGGCAGCCTCTTGCCTGCCCCCACCCCTAAACCTGTCAAAGAGATGGGAGACCAATCCTCCATCCCTGAAAGGCTCAGAAAGATGGGGAGGGCATTCTCACAAAGGACTCTATCCGCTTTTTCCTTCTTTAACTTCAACCCCTATCTTCTCTCCAGCCAGGGCCTCTTCCCCAACTTCCTTCTTGAAGGTAGAAGGTATTCATCTACTCTGAAGAAAACTGGGATTACATCCCCACCCCATTTTCTGTGCCCTCTGCCTTCCCCTTCCCCAGGAATCTCTGTATGCAACAGCAGAAACAGCTTTAGACTGAGTGTGAATTTTGTCCCTGACGGGATGCAGGGCCTTGGGCAAACCACTTCACCTCGTGGGGCCTCAGTATTCTCATCGGCAAAATAGGGATATGAAAGCACTACCTCATGGGACTATGGAAATTAAGTGATAAACCGTAAAGTACTTAGGCTGGTCTCAGGCACGTGCAACACTTAAGAAACCTTAGCCATCGTCACCTCCACTATCATCATGACATTTACCAATGTCAGAAACACAAGCAAAGTTCTTCTAACAGCGTCTGGCCCAGGATAAGTGCTCTGCAAGTGGGGAGACGAGCCTCTGAGGCCTGAGGTTTTCATTGGGCAATGGGAGAAGGAGGGGAGACCCCACTTCCTTCATCACTTCCTCCCTAGAGGATGTCCCAGGCCTTTCTCTGCTTCTTGGAGGAGGAATGAGCTCTCACTGATGGAAGCGAGAACCTGTCCCTCATCTCTCTGATTTTCTTCCTTCTTACACTACTTCTTGCCTTTGCCCTTGATGTATCCTCTCAGTACTGTTTCCTCCCTTCCTCCAACAAATCCTTCCTGAGCACCCACTCTATGCCAGACCTTGTTTGAGGTGCTGGTGACACAGCAGGGAACATGACACAGACCATTTCCTCCAAGTTCACTCACTTTTTAAAATTTAAATGCGTCTCTTTAAAGAGGACACCTAAAAACCACTGCTAATATTCAGAGTCTGAAGGCTGGTTATGTTTTCCCCTCCAAAGCATAGAATATAAACATACAATGGTTTAAAAAAAAAAAAAGTTTGTCCATGGATCCTCTTAAGCCCCTTCCGGGTGCTTGAGGGTCCCTGTATCAGACTAGTACAAACCAGGAGCCTCGACCGGAAGCCAGCCTCCTATGGAGAATGACTAGGTGGGATCTCCCACTTGCAGAAGCTCAGAACACAGGACAGTAGTCCCCACTGTGGCCAACAGACCCCTCTGATCCTCTTCAGAATCCTTTGCATGTCTTTCCCATTTGGGAGTATGCTTGCCCCCTCCCCTTTAATGCACTCGGTGAGTCCCACGTCCCCCAGCAAAAAGCCAGGCCTCTCTTTCCAGCCTGCCTTGCACCAAGGGGAGACACACACCCTCAGCTGAAGGCGGAGCCCCCAGACCTCACATGCTCCCACCCGGTTTGAGAAACCAAGGCTCTGCCTGTGAAAAAGTTCTTCCTTCTACTGAAGTAGGATCTAAATGCCAGAACTCCACACCCACCTACTTCCACCACCACCCCGTTAGCTTTTCCGCTGGGGTTCAGGCAGCCCCCTTTACCCTTGACCATGACTGAAGAACTAGAGGTGCCCATTTTTCTCCTGCTGGTTTTCCTCCTGCTACAACTTCAAGCATTCCCACCTTGGGAAGGGGCAGTCCTCTCTTTACTAGTCTCCCCATCATCTGTTGTGCCCACCTTCTTCAGAAATGCTTCTGGAGTTTCCAAAAAGCAACCAATATCCCTCTCTCCTTAAATAATGGTGACCTAGGGGTGCCTGGGTGGCTCAGTGGGTTAAAGCCTCTGCCTTCGGGCTCAGGTCATGATCTCAGGGTCCTGGGATCGAGCCCCGCATCGGGCTCTCTGCTCCGCAGAGGGCCTGCTTCTCCCCTCTTTCTCTGCCTGCCTCTCTGCCTACCTGTGATCTCTGTCTGTCAAATAAATGAATAAAATCTTAAAAAAAAATGGTGACCTATCTGAGAGATTTGGGGTGCTGTGTGGTAAGAGTCACACTTTTTATCAGAGAATTGACCCTGATAGGTGGTTTTAAAGGGGGGATCACTAACGACAAAGGGAGAGCTGAAGGGGTGGGGGGTGTGTTGTTTTCAATGACAGGAGGTCTAGGGGAAACCAAAGTTGGGGTGCGAGCTTATGGGACCCGCTCTGGCTTGAGGGTTGGGGACAGAAGTATCGGTGTGTTCCACGGAGGTGTGAGGCGGAGGGGGTGTGATGTTGACACTGTTGTGGGAGCGTGTGGGGATGTGGCTGGTGGAAGACAAGACGACACGGTGGCGGGGAGCAGCACTGCTCAGGAGGGTGGGGACAGCAGGTATGTGAGGCAGTCTGTGAATGACGGTGCTGCCCATTCCCGTGAGAAATGCAATACAACCGAAGCAGGGGGGAACGGCATGCCGAAGGTGTGATGCCATCTTCGAGCTGTGACACCGTCTCTGAGTGAAAGAAAGGTGGATGGGTATGATTTCCACAGGGTGAAGCACTGCGGGATAGCGCAACAGCGCAACAGGCTCCGATGACATTCTTGGTGGCACCGTTCGTAGTAACGACAGCTACTGTGTATTGATGATTTGTGGTGTGTATCATATATACAGTCCTATTTAAGCCACAGAAAAGCCCGGAGTGGTAGTAGCAGATCTTAACGACTCCCATTTTCCAGATAAGGAGACTGAGGCTTAGGGCAGTGAAATAAATTGTCCCACACCAAGCCCATGGCTGTGATGAGATGGACCCTGGAAGGTCTCACTCTTGGGGCTCTTAACTTTGGTGACATTGTGTTTATGGGAAACAGCGAGGATGCTGGGAGCAAGACCTGGGGGCCGGAAACTCATTCGGGGCAGGGGGTGGGGTGGGGAAGGAGGTGTGTGTGTGTGTGTGTGTGTGTGTGTGTGTGTGTGTGTGTGTGTGACTGGTGCACATGTGCGTGTGTCTATGGGCAAGGAACACCTTGAAGAGTTTCATCTGTACTCCGGGTGGGTTGCATCCCTTGGTGTTGTCCCGCTAGACTACAGCCCTTTGTCTCTCTGATGAGTGAGTTCCTAACCTGAGTTTCCATTCAACTCCCAGCCCCCTCCCCAGTCCTCTTGTCCTTAAGTGCCTTGTCTCCCCACCAATGGTGTCTGGCAGTACCGGAGCCCAGACGTTAGTGGGAACAGCCCCCATCTCCTCTCTCAACCCCCAAGAACAGGAAGGAGTGGCAGGCAGGCTGGCTCTGCGGGCCCGAGCTTGATCGACCCCGTCTGCCATGCCTTGTCATTACATCCCCAGAAGTCTCCCTCAACCCTCTGGGCCTCGGCTTCCTCATCCAGAAATGGGGTTCACTATAGTGTCTACCCATATCATGAAGCCAGTCTCCCAAGTTCAAACCCCAGCTCTGCCTCTGATTAGCTGACTGACCATAGGCAAGTTACTTAGCCTTTCTGTGCCTCAGTGTGACATCTGTTAAGAAGGGGAACATACAAGAATTGTAAGGAGTACATGATTGGTCTGTGCCGAGCACAGAGTCTTTTCCATAAGACTTCCTGGTGCTCTGCAGACCATAGATATTAGCCATTATTATAATTTACTGTGGTTAATTATTACATCACAGAGTGTGGGGAGAATTACATGACTTACTGCCTATAAAGCAGAGAGCCGCAAAACGGGTAGTGATTATTACTATTATCCTTGTGATTATTGTGATTTTCCCACTTGACAGATGGTGACTCTTGAGGCTCAGGAAAGGGGTGAGGTTAACAGAGCACCCCCACTCATGGCAGTATTATCGCAAGGAGCCCTCAATTTTGAGTTGAAAATCCCGGATCCTTGCCCAACGCTGTCTCCTGAGTGTCTCTATAAATGGAGGACTGTCCCTTTGCATCTCCGGACCTCAGTTTCCCCACAGGTCACCAGGAGGGGAGGTGGAAAAGACCGGAGGGGAGGGTCCCTAAGGGCTCATCCTAGTTTTCCCCGCTGCTGAGGGAGGCAGGATGCCCAGGGTTAAAGCACATGAGCTCTGGAGCCAGACGGCCCAGGGTTGGATAGATCCCAGCTCCACCAATTTATGAGCTGGGTGACTTTGGGCAAAAGTGGCTTCATTTTGCTGAGCCTGTTTTCCTCATGCGAAAAAGCAGCTCAAATCCTCTCCCCCAGAGTGTTGTATTAGGAAATTAACCCATATCTCAGAGCCTGACTTCTAGTAGGTGCCAGGTACTTGGGCCTGACTGTGACTATTGTTAGGTTGAGCTGTCCCAAGCAATCAGATTTGGAGCACCTCAGCCCCTTTAAAAGAAGGATGAGATGCCCCACCACCACCAACACATACACACACACACACACACACACACACACACACACACACACACAAGCAGGGGCAGGGCTGGGCTGCCAGGTCAGGCGCCCAGGGACCGCCTGGGTCCCTGCCTGGGTCCGCCTGGGTCCCTGATTCTCTCCAGCACTGGGAATGGCAGTGGGGCAGGAAGAAGGGAAGGAAGTTGGCTGGGACATATTCATGTGTGTGCTGGGGGTGGGGGGAGCAGGAAGAAGGACAGGAAGCTCCCTCCCACCCCTCCCCCAACTTCCCTTTCCTTCAATTTCTGCTGGACACCCTCTCACAGGCAGCCAGGGGGTCCCCGATTCCTGTCCCACCTGGGCAGGAGTTGAGGGGGAGGGTGGTGCTGGAATGGAGGAAAGAGACTTGGCTTGTGTTCCATGGAGGGGAGGGAGGTGGGAGGTCCCCACCCCACCCACTACAGGGCCTGGCGGAATGGGGAGCATGCACTCTGACCCAGGTCATTCCTCTCCCATCCGGAGGAAAAGGCCAGGGGAAGCAGATTTTGGCCAAGGTGACCGCAGGGAGGGGCTTGTCTGCTCTGGGGTCTCCCTCCATCCAGGGAGTTAAGAGGCTGAGCTCTGAGACTCTGAAAATCCCTACCTCCTTCCTGAATCCCTGGCCAGAGAGACACCGGCTAGAGCGCCCCGCTTGTCTTTTATTCTCTGGTACACGTACTTCCCCAGGTCACACACACAGTGGGGGCCCTCCTGTCTTACACACGTATACCTTCTGTGTTGTCAAACACTCAGACATCACACACGTACACACACAATCCCTTGTCTCTCTCACACATAGAAACATTCCCGCATCTCTAGATCTCTAGTTACATACTCAACCATTTCACACACACCCCCTCCCCTTGTTATAGACACACACACACACACACACACACACACACACTCTTCCCTTTTCATACCCTTTAGGTGTCATATACACACATTCCCTGTCACACAGGCACTATCTTTCCCTCCGTTGTTACACACCCTCGTGCAGCTCACCCACAGAGCCCTAACCTCTCCCGTCATACACCCACCTTCCCTTGTCGCACACGCCCCCTCTGATGTCACTGTTGCACACCTCCATGTGTCACACCCAGGCACAGCCTCTTTGGAGTCACACCCACACCCTTTTCTTGTCACATACCCTCACCAGCTTCTCCTGGTCCCACCCCACCCCAGACACGCCGGTGTCACACACACTGAACTGCCTTCCTTGATCCACACAGCCTCTCATGGCTCACACCCGGAGCTGGCCCATTCAGCTTCCCCCACACACCCCCTTGCATGTCACACACACCCTCTCACTTAATGTGTCACACTGCCACAACCCCCCCTCTAGGGTGACATGCACACACTTTCCCTTGCCACACGTACCCCTTTGAGGGTCTCAAACACAGAGCCCAGCCCCTCATCTCACCCTGTCTCTTAACACACACGCACACACATCTTCTTTCCTGTCATATCCATGATCCTTAATGTCACACATCCAGGCCTTACAGGGCCCACACGCGCACATACACACAAATACACACACACCTGTCCCAGCTACATATTCTCCCACCTAGCTTTACACACCCACCCATTCCACCATCTCACCCAACACACCCACCCAGCTTGTCCCCACGCACAATCTCGCCCATGGCCCACGCACACCTCCCTCTGGGACAACCCTTGCTCAGGACATCCCCAGGGAGGGAGGCTGGGAAGCTCCAGGTCCACAGGCCTCCTCTACTCCTTCCCCTCCTCCTCGCCAGGACACGCCAGCCCGGGAACACCCCTGCCCCGAAAGGGTCACATCACACACCCCTCAAGGACACAGAGACGCCCGCCCAGAAGGACCCACGCCCCCCATCCTTTGCGCCCCCCAAGGACACTTAACCACCCCCTCCCCCCCCATCCCCTCTCATCGCAGACAAAGCTCCCAGCCCCGGGCAGCGGCGAGAGGGGGAGGGGGTCCGGCCCCCTCCCCAACGCCCCTCTCAGCTCCCGGGTCTAGGGAGGGGCGCCCTTCCCCGCCCCAGAGCCCTTGCACCTGCCACGGCGGGGGGAGGAGGATGGAGAAAGGCGAGGCCCCCTGCCCGCTCCCCCACACCGAGTCGCAACCCTTTCTCACCTCCCGTGTTGCTGCGCTTAGTGCAGACCACCTCGGGGGGCGTTTCGAGGGGCCTCTTGCGGGAATCCGGGGCCTCGGGCTCCATGGGGGGGGCCTGGGGCGGCGGCTGCTGCTGCTGCGGCGGCTGCGGCGGCGGCGGCGGCGGCTGCTGTGGCGGCGGCGACGGCTGCTGGGGAGGCTGGGGTTGCGGCGGCGGCGGCGGCGGGGGCGGCGGCGGCTGCGGGGCCGCGGAGGCCGTGAAGAGGCCGTGCACCGCGCCGGCGGCCATCATCCTCATGGTCGGGGGGGGGGGGCGGGGGACGGGGGTGGGGGGAGGGGGAGGGAAGGGGATGTGGGAGGGGGAGGGGGCGGCGGCGGAGGGATGGGGGAGGGGGAACCCTGGAGAGGGAAGAAGGGAGGGAGCTGGTTCTGGGGGGCTGTCAGAGCCTGGAGAGCCTGGAGAGCGGATGTGAGCAGGACGGGAGGGCAAGGGGGGTCCCCAATACGGCCCGGAGAGAACTGAAGGGTGGGGTCTCTCTCAAGATTACCGAGACCAGGGACTGGCCGCGCCACTGGGGGCGGTCCGGACCCCCTTGTTTGCTCCCCCGGGTGGAGGGCCGAGCCCCCCAGACCCTGCTCGGGGCGGGGGGCCGGAGGAGGGGGACCGGAGGTGGGAGGCGGAGGCAGCCGCTAATGGGGACCCGGGGGGCGGCGGGTGCGGGCGGCAGCGGCGACAGGGCTGGCGGTGGCTGCTGGCCCGAGCATCTTCTTCCCGGAGGCTCCCACAGCGGCCTGGCCCCTCCCACCCGATCAAAGCCACGCCCATGTCGGTCAGGGCCGCGCCCTTCTGCGCCCCCATTGGTCTTCCCTTGAAGCCCTGGCCACGCCCCCTGAATTGACCACGCCCTTTCCCGCAGCTGGGAGAGGGACCAGGCTCCCCCAGGCTACAGGAAGGACCCTGGGCTCATCTACACCTTCCGCAGCCCTCACCTGTAATGTACGTTTATTGAGCACTTACTGTGTGCTAACTCTGGTTCCAAGTAAGCGCTTCACAAACCTTACCACGTTTAATTCCAAGAGCAACCGACTCTGTCTGGTACTCTTACTATCCCCTTTTACAGAGAAGGAAACTGAGCCTCAGTGACGTCACTTGGTCCCAATAAGAAATCTCACTTCACATGTCTCCCACCTCTGACAGCTGGGAAGTTCCCTCTCGAATCTTTCATTCATCTCTTGAAGAATCAACACAGGATTTCTGCAAGGGTTCAGGGAATTGAATTTAATGAATACCTGTGTTAGCCGTGTAGAGCTGAGCTTAACATCCAGTGGTGCCCAGGTCAATCAACATCACTTACAAACCCCCTACTACGTGTCAGACACTGTCCCAAACACTGGGGTACAAGAGGGAACAAAACAGTCTTGGCCCTTGTAGATAGACAAAGTATTACTATTCATGTCATTAAGAAAACCTGATTCTCAGACAACAAAGTGGACGCTCAGGAAAATGGAGTGTGGCTCATCCAAGGGCACACAGGTAGACAGGCAGAGAGGAAACAGGGATTTGAACTCAGGACAAGCTTAATTTCAGAACCTGAAGTAGGGGGCCCTTCTTTGGAGTGGATCATTGCTAATATTCAGTGTTCTCCCTGAATTCCTTGTCTTCAAGGATTCTTCCTGTGTCAGCCAGACACAAGATTAGGCTCAGAGGGGGCTTAGGTGGGGGTAATTGTGGCAGCTGGGGGCCCTCCCTCTGCTCCATCCCACTCTGCCCCTCCCTTGTCATGCTCTTAGGTCCCCAGGATGGGGACGGTAGCAGATGGCCTGGGGAGGATGAAGTGGCCTCCCATCTGTCCCCTCCCCCCCATTGTCCCCAGAGCCAAGGGGGATTCGAGGGGGTTGTGGTCCACTGCAGTCTGGATCCTCCCCCTCCGTCTTCCTGGAGGGAACTGAGGAGCTAGTTGCTATGGAGACAAGGAAGAGGCAAGAGAGATGCAGGGAGGCACCCGGGTCAGGCTGAGCTCCACACCTCAGACCCTTTGATTCACATATACTCCCATCACAAAGGTACATATCCCTACATCTATAGAGTTTGGCATGAATTTCCACATCCCCAGCACACACACATTCACACCAGCCCTCCTGCAGACATACAGGTGTGTACTCAACAGTCTCACACTGGCATAGGCTGATATATGAAGAAGAGTCATGGGGATAGGTACACACACACACACACACACACACACACACACAGAGTCACCCATAATGCATAATGCACATTCAGTCATGTGGACCATATATATCACAGGCTCTCATGCAAAAATAGAGAGACACACATCTGATACCCGAGTATGTCCCAGGTGCACATGTAGCCAAAATAAGCCAAAATAACTCCACACTTGGCCACACATACCCTGAAAGTTACAAGTACATTATCAAAGCCATAAGACATAAACAGCCTATGTTACATAAGGCATACATGTTAGTGACATGCGATATGTAGACTGACAAATAGACCCAATCCTGCCTTCTACCAAACTGGATAATCACACACATTCAGATCCAGGGCTCTCGTAGTCGAATGCACAAAATACACGGGACCTCACAGGCCACTCAGCAACATGCTCAACACACACGGAAATCCCCAGTATTGGTCAGCCCCCACCCCCAAGTCATGCCTGCAGCCCCAGCTAACACACCCCCCCCAAGCCCTCCCATTTGGACACACACGACAGCACGGTTGGTCACGCACTCACACTCACACACAAACACAAACCTCCTCCTAGATATTTTTAAACCCAGGCTAGTTCAGCTGCTATGGCAACCGCCCCAAACCCATTGCCATGGCAACCTAACGTCAGCTTTCCAAGCACCAAATCCTGGGGGATTGCAGGGCCCCAATCAGAGGCCATCATCCATGCCACCCCAGTATCTCTACCCCCAGGTCTTCAGGGGAACAGTCACCTTAGGGTGGGTACGGAAAGGCTGGAGCCAAGGATAGAAGACCCCCTCTCAGACCGAGCTGAGGCAAAGGCACCACTCAATGTGTTTTTTTCTCCTGCTCCATCAGAGCTTTATTGGGGGGGGTCATGGGGCAAAGGTCAGCCTGCCCCCGGAAACACACAAACCTGGGTTTAAATCTTGGCTCTGACAACACGCTGTGTGACTTGGGCATGTCCTTACCCTCTCTGAGTTTCATGTTCCTTAATTTGGAAAATGCTCCTGGTGTTGCTGCCGATACTAATACCCCAAGGGCGATTGTGACTCAGTGGCTAAAAGCCCAGCCTGATCTGCATCCAAATTCTCAGCCTCCCATTTTCTAGCTGTAGGAACACAGGCAAGGGCCTCTGGGTCTCCACAACAATGTTGGGGGGCACAGAGAAATCTAATTACATAGGGCTGTGGGGATGATTCCCGGCAAAGGGTTGTGCCTGCTGAGCGAAGAACTTTGCATGTATTCCAACTTACTGAAGTCCTAAGCATGGCCTTATGGGTAAGTACTATTATTATTCCCATTTTGCAGGAAAGGAAACTGAGGCCCAGAGAGGTTGCCTGAGATCACACGGTGTTGAAACATGAGATTTGAACCCAGGCAGTCAAAGACATGGCCTTAGCCATTTCTCTCTCCTGCTACTTAAAGAAGTTGGGAGAAGGAGTGATAGAATGGTGGATTCCTGGAAATGCTTGTCTCAGTATTCCTGCCTGCAAAATGGGCGTTCAAATGGTACTGCCCGCTGAGGATCTATGAGGCACCTTGCACCTGGGGTGCTGAGGATGGGGCGGTAAACCTGAGCCATCCATGTAGATGGGGTGGGGGGGGGCATTGGGAGGGGCAGGGCAGGCCAGCAAGTGCGCAGTTTGAGGAGGGAAATTGGCTCTTCTTCCCAGCCCTGTGATCTCAGGCATGGGCTTTCCCCAGTCTGAGCCTCATCTCATCATCTATCAATGGAGAACTGTAACAGTGGTTAGGGTGTGGCAAGGAGTCCAAGAACCAAAGCAGGTGAAACCATTTGGCTTGGGTCCCCGCCAGCTAAGAGAGAAATCTGAACTGGTATCAACAGTCTCCTTTCTGTCTGTGCATGGGATTTAGGAGTCTGGACTATGGAGTACAGGATTTTGCAAACTGTTTTGACCACGATAAGAGATATTACATCACAACTGAATGCATGCAACACTGAAACAGAAGTTTCATGAAATTGTACTTCACCTATGTCTGCACTATGTCTACACTCTGTGCACAGACTCCGGTCTATTCTTTTCTGCTGAAGAATGTTGGTTGATTTCACAGTCCCCTAACTGGTTGTGACCAACAGTATGAAAAACCCAGGTGTGGTGGTTATGAGAGGCAATCCTGGAGTCATTGGAGGAGTTTACACAGGGGAGTGACATGGGCAGCAACAGGGCAATGTGGGGGGAAGGGGTGAGCTAGAACAGACTCCAGGGAGGAAGGGGCTCTTTGTCCGGACCCTAGCAGGGGCAGGAGAGATGGAAAGATGTGATCAGAAGCCAACACGTGAAGAGTTAACACAGTGTTTTGAACACAATGTATGGTGGTTACAAGCATCAGCCTTGAAGACAAATCCTTACTCATCAATTTGACAATAATATTTATCAAGCATGTGCTATGTGTTGGGCACTGTTTTAGGCACTGGAGATACAGCAGTGAACAAAAGAGACACAAATTCCTGACCTTATAAGCTCACATGCTAGGGAAATAGACAATCAACATGCAAAAGAAGTTAAAAAAAACAAACTATATATATATATATATATATATATATATATATATATATATATATAGTGTGTGTGTGTGTGTGTTAGATGATAAAGACTGCAGAGAAAATATATCTGGAAAGGGGGATGAGGGGCCGGAACACAAGAGGGTGAGAGTAGGGCTTTGGGTTTAAATATAGTGGACAGGGGAGGCCTCACTGAGGAGGTGGCATTTGAGCAGAGACCTGAAGGAGGAGGAGGTGAGGGAGTGGGCCATATGGGTCTCTGGGGGAAGAGGGCTCCAGGCAGAGAGAAGAGCAGGTGCAAAGGCCCTGAGGCAGGAGTGCACCTGGCATGTTGGCGGAAGAAAGAGGAGCCCAGGGAAGCTAGAGCAGAGTGGGGGAGGGGAGAGTGGGAGGAATGAGGCCAGTTAGGCAGGGAGCAGACTGTGTGGGGCCTTGAGGACCACTGTAAAGTCTTAGCTTCTACTCAGAATGAGATGACAACTGTGGGAGAGGTTTGAGTAGAGGAGGGATGTGAGTTGACATCGGCTTTATCAAAGATCCTTCTAGTTGTGTATGAAAAACATAGTATGTTGGGGGTTGGAGGGTAGAAGGAGCCCAGCGAGCAGGTGACTCTGACTATCCAGATGAGCAGGGCTGGTGGCTGGCTGGACCAAGGCGATAGGTAGCCGTGCAGGTGGGGAGACATCACTAGAGTCCTTGCGCTCCTACATGGCTTTGGACAAATCATTTCACCTCTTCAGAGCCTCAGTTTCCCCACTTACAAATAGGGGCGGATAATAAAGCACCCACCTCTCAGGTCTCTTGTCTGATCTCAGTGTTGACAAGAGTGCAGACAGCCCTTGGCACAGGATGTATGCTCAACAAATACTACCCGCCATTGTCACTGATGTTATGTCCCTCCTGCCCAGACCAGAGAAATTCTGTGCCCCTCTAAGGGGACTTTGGGGTGGAGGATTCAAAAGAAAAAGTTGATCCTTGAATAATGATTGTGTATTTATCTCATCCTGAGAATATTTGAGTCAGAGAATCTTGGACCAAAAATACTTGCCCTGAGGGGGCTTTCAGGGTGCTTTTATTCCTACCAGGCTCTTTGTAGGTTGGAGAAATGGAGGCCCAGAGAATAGTTTTATCCTGCCCAGGAGCCCACAGTGAGTTGGGGGCTGAGCCAGGGCTAGAATCCATCCTCGTGGCCTGTCTCCCAGGCCTGTGTTCCCAGGCCTGGCTGCCTCCTTGGTGATTATGGCATCTGACCCAGTCCCCTCCCCCCGCCCCCCCCCAGGCTCAACATCTTCCTATGACTTCCGACTGCCTCTGGGATAAATTCCAAACTCTCCCTGTCTCTCAGGCCAAAAACCTTGCATTTGCCCTTGACACCCCCTCTTTCCCTCACACCTACATCCAATCCATCAGCCTTTGCCGTCTTAGATTCTCAATCTGACCCCATCACGCCTGCCCCAATTGTCATCACAACCCGGGTACTGGCCCCCAACGGGTCCTGACTAGACTCTCTCACGGGAGCCTCTTTCTGGGCTCCCCGCTTTTACTCTTGCCCCCTTTCCACAGCAGCCAGAGCCAGCCTTTTAAAAGGCAAGTCAGAGGATACACTGCGCAGTATCCAAGAGAGAGAAAAATGGGCTTTCCGTAAGAACATCCAGGAGCAATATAGATTTCTTGCCTTAGGTCTGTGGGAGGGGTAAAAGAGGCTTTATATGTTATCTCTCTTGAGGGTGTGGCTTTAAAAATATTAGGGCGGGCTCGGTCCCTAGGGCACGTGACTCTTGATCTCTGGGTCGTGAGTTCAAACCCCATGTTGGCATTAAAAAAAAAAGTATGGTGAGCGCTGTGAATTGTGTAAGACTGATAAATCACAGACCTAAACTCCTGAAACAAATAACACATTATATGTTAATTAAAAAAATCATGAAGAATTACTTATTTAAAAAAAAATACAGGAAACAAAGCCACAGGGAATTTGAATCCCCTGAGGTTGAGTTGGGATTTGAACCCTTGGCAGCCTGGCTGCAGGGTTACCCTCACACAGCTTTACCACCCTGCCTCTGTTTCTTGCTGGTCCCTCTTCTCCGACCAAGTTTCTCCCAGGTACATGTGTCCCCCCACCCCACCCCCTCCCCCGCCATCTCCTCCTCCCTGGGAGTCTCCATGCTTCCCTACTTAGGTACCACAAGCACACAGACTTGAACTGATTCTGTGCAATCATCTTTGATCAAATTTAATTTTAGAAATTTCCCCCTTTCATCTGCCCCCCTCCCATAGGCATCCACTCTAGCGTGCTTAATTTTGGGCCTCCATCCTTCTTCTGTTCTTTTATTAAGATTCATGTGTATCCTTACAGTTAGTTTCTTTGTGTGTATTTTAAATTTGCAACAGTGTCATTGGGCCACAAACCTCATTATATTTCTTTCATTGTGCTTTTGGAGAGCTCTCTGTGTGGCTATGCTTATTTCTAGCTCAGGATGAGTGAGTCTTGAAAGGATTCTGAGAGGCTGCTGGGGTTTAAGTAACCCACCAGGCTGCTTGCTAGCTGAATGTCTTCAGGAGAGTTTCTTAACCTCTCTGGGTAGAATGGGAGATTGTCAAATAATGGCACCTTCAGGATGCTTGGGTGATTCAGTCGGTTAAGCATCCAACTCTTGATTTTGGCTCAGGTCATGATCTCAGGGTCGTAGGATCACCCCGCATCAGGCTCTTGGACTGGGCATGGAGCTTGCATAAGATTCTCTCTCTCCGTCTCCTTCCCTTTAAAAAAAAAAAAAAAAAAAAAAAAAAAATATATATATATATATATATATATATATATATATATATGGCACTTTTCTCATAGGATCATTGCCAGCTGGCATCTTAAAGCATTTAGCATTAGGCATTTACTAAGCAGTGCAGTGACGTGCAAATCTTTCTCTTCTCTGTGGCTGCGGGGTATCCCACCATAGAGTCGACATTCTGCTTCTCAAGCCCTAAAATTCCCTCCAATGTGGACATCAAATTCCCTCCAATCCTTTGCCTCTAAACACTCAATTCGCATCCTCATACGTACCTCACGTACAGACCTGTTGGAGAGTGGAGAAATTGGGTTGTCAGGCATCCTTCTCTTTAATTCCTCTGAGAATGCCAGACTGCTCTCCAGCAGGGATGCCCCTATTTATACCTGTGCCAGATGACCTGTTCTTTCATATACTTCTCCAGAACTCGATGTTCCAAGACCACCTAATTTTGGCCAATCTTGTGAATGTGAAAAATTTGCTTTATGTACCGATGTAGATTAGTTTAGCTTCCCTGGGCTTCTTTATTCTTCCTTTCCACCCAGAATTATTACAAACACATGCAGCCGTGTGTGTGTGTGTGTGTGTGTGTGTGTGTGTCTTTGCATACTAACCCATTCAAGCATTAAAATTTTAGTTCCTGTTACAGTCAAAAAGGGATCATAATAGTACCTCTCTCTTAGATTGTTAAAGGGATTTGACGATATAATAATCACCATGGTTATTTGGTGTTTCCTCTGTGGCAGGCATTGTGCTAGGAGATTTACATGTAGTGACCTATTCATTCCTCCCGCAAAAAATCCCTACGAGGCCCATCTGCTGTTATCATCCCCATTTTACAGATAAGAAACCTGAGACATGGGAGAAGTAGACTGTGAGAAGCAGAGCTGGGATTCAAACCCAGGCAGACAATCTCATTAACCACCTCACTGCCTTTCACTGAGACGTAAAGGAAAAGCACCTACAGCTTAATGACTTCTCTACGTAATCAGCTGTATAACCAGCAGGACAATCCAGGGCAGCTTGGGCTATGTTTGCTGATGACCTCAGTCCGTCTGATCCTGGGTTTATCTATTGGGACAATTTATTTTTTTTTATTTTTTTAAAGATTTTATTTATTTATTTGACAGAGAGATCACAAGTAGCAGAGAGGCAGGCAGAGAGGGAAAGAAGAGGAAGCAGGTTCCCTGTTGAGCAGAGAGCCTGATGCGGGGCTCGATCCCACGACCCTGAGATCATGACCTGAGCGGAAGGCAGAGGCTTTAACCCACTGAGTCACCCAGATGCCCCTCTACTGGGGACATTTTATGAGCATAATAATTATAGCACCTCACATTAAAAAAAAAAATCATGTTAGAAGCTCCTGGGTGGCTCAGTAGGTTAAGCATCTGTCTGCGGCTCAGGTCGTGATATAAGGATCCTGGGATTAAGTCCTACATGGGGCTCCCTGCTGAGCAGGGACCCTGCTTCTCCCCCTCCCTCTGCCTGCCACTCCCCCTGCTTGTGTTCTTTCTCTCAATCTCTTTCTGTCAAATAAATAAACAAAATCTTTTAAAAATTTTAAAAAGTATCATGTTAAGGTGTGGGAAACCTGGACCTGCCTGGGCCTCTGTTTCCCTATCTGTAAATGGATAGGACTAAACAAGACCTTGGTCCCTGTTCTTTTCATAGCCCTTCTATTTCCCAAATCAAAGCACTTCTAGCCATTAAGTCCTTTTAGCACTCCCTGGGCACCAGGTCTTGTTCCCAGCTTTTATGTGAATGAGACCAGTGGGCAGTTCTTCCCCAGCTCTCTGCCTACTCTGTGCCTGCACCGGCTCAGTGTGGCTGGACACAAACACACGCTATGTGATCACCTGCCTGGGGATGGCCTGGAAGCCCTCCTCTTGTCCATTCACTCTCTCACGCTCCTGGAATAACTACACACCTTCTCCTCCCCTTGAAACTCTAGCCCTAACCACACTCCTTATTCTCACCCTGGACCCTGCTTCATTCTGAGAGAGAGAAGAGAAGCCATCAGAACGTTCCCAGGACAGCTACCTCCTACCTGCACCTGAGACCCTATTCTCTGACTTCCTATTAGATACAGAGACACTCTCAGTGGACACTAGGTCCTATCCTCTCTTGTCTGCTCAGGGACTAAATTAACCAATTCTTCCCTCTCTCTCCTGCACCATCCATTTTCTGCTTTCTTCTGGATCACTCTCATTGGCGTAAAACACGTTTTATTACAAATATGCTTTATTAACCTCATATAACTACAGCTCCACTGTTTTGCTGTTCTTTATGGAATTATAGCAAAACCCTAACAGAGAGAGAGAGAGAGAGATATTTGTACTAATATCTCACCCCAGCCAGGGTTTGCCTTCACAACTTGGTCAAATCAACTCTCGAGGTTACCAGTGACCTCCATGTGGCTCAACCCAACAGTCCAGTGACCTGCCCTCATGCCGCTTGAGACTTCTTACTGATAGCCACACCTTCTTCCTAGGTTTATTTTCTTCCCTTGGTTCCCAAGATCCTCCACATTCATGATTTCCATCCTATCTCAGTGTCTCCTCCTTCTCTGTGGTTTCTTTGCAATCTGGGGGTAGGGAGGGAGAGAAAGAGAGGAGGAAGGAGATAGAGGATGCCAAGCAGGCTTCACACCTAGCACAGATCCCCACGTGGGGCTCGATCCACGACCTGGAGATCATGACCCAACTTGAGCCAAAGTCAAGAGTAAGATGCCTAACCAACTGGGCCACCCAAGTGCCCCATCTTTAAACACTGGGACTCAGCACTTGGTCTTCTTCTCTTGGCCTCCCAAATTTATAGATCTCTCTAGACTGGACCTCACCCCAGAATTCAGACTCATATATTCACTTAGCTTCTCAACACTTCCACATGGAAGTCCGTGAAGTACTCCATCGTGTCCAAAACCAAACTCCTGATCCCTCCTTCTCCCTGCCCCCCACCTGCTAGTCATCCAATCTCAATAAATGGAAACTTCATCTTCGCAGCTCTTCAGATCAAAAAGCCTCACAATCATTTTGACTCGTTTCTTTATCTCCCTCCTGACACCCAATCCATCAGCGAATTCTGTCAGCTCTACCTCCGGAACGTGTGCAGATTCTAACCACATCTCCCCACCTCCACCACTGCCACCCTCATAAAAGCCGCCATCATCTCTCATTTGAATGTTTTTTTTTTTAAATCTTTTGCTTAAAAATATTAACCATTTTAAAGGGCACAAGCCAGAGGCATCTAGTACATTCACAGTGTTGTGAAAGCATTATCTCCATTTAGTTCCAAAACACTTTCATCATCCCCAAAGGAGACCTCACACCCATTAAACAGTGACTCCCCCATTCCCACCCCTACCCCCACCCCCAGTCTTTGGCTCCACTAACCTGCTTTTGTCTCTATGGATTTGCCTACTCTGGACATTTCATATGAACAGAGTCATGCAATGTGTGACCTTTGTGTCTGGCTTCTTTCACTTAGCATGTTTTCCAGGTTCCTCCATGAGGTAGTATGGACCAATACTCCATTCCTTTTTATGGATGAATAATATTCCATGCCATAGATATACCATATCTTGTTTATCCACTCATCTATGGATAGACATTTGAGTTGTTGCCACCTTTTAGCTATTTTGAATGGGATGCTGTGAACATTCATGTCAAATATTTGTTTGAACACCGGTATTCCATACTCTGAGGTCAACGTCAAGGAGTGGAATTGCTGGGTCAGATGGTAACCCTACATTTAACTTTTTGAGGAACTGCCAAAATGTTTTCCATAGGTGGCACTATTTTATTTCACTTGAATTGTTCTAATAGCTGATTCTTTTAAGAAAAGATTTATTGATTTATTTGAGAGAGAGTGAGAGAGATAGGAGGAGGGGCAGAGGAAGAGGGAGAGAGAAACTCAGGCAGGCTCCATGCTGAGAGCGGAGCCCGATTCAGGGCTCAGTCTCATGACCCATGAGATCATGACCTGAACCAAAACCAAGAGTTGGACACTCAACCGACTGTGCCACCCAGGTGTCCCTTCACAGTCTATTCTTAACACAGCCACCAGTCTCACCACTTAACACATGAGTAAAAAAGTGTCCCTGCTGCCCTCAACCTTCAGTGGGTCCCATTTCAGAACAAAACCCAGAGACCTCACGGTGGCTTCCAACATCCTACATGACTTGGCCCCTGGCTCCCTCCCCGGTGTCTTATTCCACACTCCCATTCACTCAGTATTGACTTCCTCCCTGATTTTTTTTTCTTAAGTAAACTCCACCCCCAACATGGGGCTCAAACTCATGACCCCAAGATCAAGAGCCACATGCTCTACCAAAAAGCCAGCCAGGTGCCCCTCCTCACTGTTCTTGAAATGCATCAGGCAGGCTCCAACCTCCAGGCTTTTGCACTCACTGTTTGCTTTTCTTGGAATGTTCTACCTCTGTACCCGCAAGGCTGGTTCCTTAACTTTCTTCAGGTCTCTCTTTTAAGTCACCTTCTCTGAGGTACCTCTGGGTGCCCTATTCCCTTCACTCTGCTTTATTTTCTCCGTAACATCTACCACAATCTGACATATATATACATTTGTTTATATTTTAATTCTTTGTTTCCCTTTCATGAAGCATGGACTTTTTCCTCTTTATTCACTGATGTACCTACCCCAACTCCCAGAAAAGTGCCTGGAGCATAGCAGATGCTCAGGAAATGCTTGATGAATAAAGGAATGAATTGAACTCCATTTATGAATGAAGAAAGCTTGAGGAAGAAGCGTGACTTCTGGAAGCTTCCACAGCTGGTGAGAGGATGTTTTGGGATTCCTTTTTTTTTTCTTCCCCAGTGTGTCTTGGATTCTAATCCAAGGCTGGGGGGAGGCAAAACCAGTTGGTGGCAATGGCAGGATTGGCCTTTAAGCTTTGGGGCAAGATGTTTTGTAATAGCCTTTGGCACATAATGGACACTTAAGTGCACGATGACGTGTTCAGGATGCATTGATAGCCAAGCTCATGCCAGCTTGAGGGCCCTGATTTGCAAAGGTCCTTCAGTGTGTTCCTAAGGTCTGAGGTCTTCATCACATTTGCAGAAGGAGGATATTTTAAATGCAATTGGTGAAGACTACTGTCTTTGCAATTCTACTTCCCCCCTGTTGCACTTCTCTTTACCGTGGGTGGTGCCAGAGTAGCATTTGTGGTATCTAGCAGAGGGGAAGGTGAGTTGAGGATACATTTACGTTGGGTTTCATGGGATATGGGGATGTGGTTCATAGCCACTTTCAGATATACTTTAATGGCCTAACTAGCAGTCCTGCTTTAGGAATGGATTCCAGGAATGCTCCTACTGTGAGCGGTGCTAACTGAGTAGGTACAAGGCCCATAGTCTATTGTGGCATGACCCTATGCTCTAGTGGCCTACTCCACAAGCACCTGTGGAGGTGAGTTAGTAATTAAAAGGACTGAGTGAGGGGTGCCTGGATGGCTCAGTTGGTTGTCTGCTTTTGGCTCAGGTCATGATCCTAGGGTCCAGGGATCAAGTTCCACATTGGGCTTTCTGCTCAGCAGGGGAGTCTGCTTTTCTCTCTGCCTGTGCCCCTCCTGCCCGCCCCCCCACCCCACCCCCATGCTCATTCTCTCCCTCTCTCAAATAAATAAAATCTTAAAAAAAAAAAAAAAAGATTGAGCCAGAATCTAGTCCACAAAAAACATTTTCCAAAACATAGCTAATGTGAGCTAAACTTTGTGAAAGTTTTTACCAGTTTCCAAAATGTTTCGATGACATCACCAATTCTGACTTGGGAGGGTGAAAGTTTTTCTAAACTATAGGGACTAAAAAAAAAAAGTTCCACCAAGTGCATACTAGAGGAAAGTTCATTTACTTTTCTCTTCTCTCTGCAGACTAGGACATTATGAAATAAGTATATCCAGCCAAAAAAGTAGGCGACTACCACAAGAGGTGTGTCAGGCAGTAAATTAATAAAAACATTACGTTATCTTTGGGGATTTTGCAATGCTTGTGGTATTTGTCAGCTCTCTTAAATATGTAATTTGTTATTATTTCATATTCTAAGTTTTCACGTTCATACCCAACATTTTTTTTTTTAAGGTTTTATTTATTTATTAGAGAGAGCGCAAGCACTAGCACAAGCAGAGGTAAGGGCAGAGGGAGAAGCGGACGCCTAGGTGATCAGGAAGCCCGATCGGGGGTTCGATCTCAAGATCCTGGGACCATGACCTGAGCTGAAAGGAGACGCTTAACCTACTGAACCACCCAGGCAACCCTCGTACCCCAATTTGTGTTAGTAATTTGTATTTCTTTTCTATAGGAACGCCCCCTTCCCCATCTCCCCCACGAAACTCCGCAAGTTCTATCAGCCCCGTTAATGACTCATTGGCCCAGAAGAGAAATACATTCCCAAACTGTGCGATCCCTGGACAGTGGCTGTTCCTCTTTGCGATTGTTTCCTTAAAAGCAAAATGGGGATCATAGTAGCCCCTACACCGCAGTTGTTGTTAAGTTTCAATAAGCCAACGCCTGCAAAGCGCTTAATGCTGGCTTGGAACGGAGTGAGCAACGATAAACCCCTGCCCCACTTTACGCAAAGAATTCGCAGCTCCCAGACGACCCGCAGCCAAGAAGCTCCTGCGCGCAAGAGCACCCAACTCTCCTCCAGTCCGCCCCTCCTCGCGCGCAGGGGGTGATGGGCGGAGTCAAGGATTCCTACTTCCTGGATTTCCTCCCCCTCCGAGGAACAACCCTCTTTGCATGACTGGCAGTAGGAATTAGCCAGTAACGATTGGAGTGAAGACCGGGGACTAGGCCCATTTAAGGAATCGCTCATCCGAGTTGACCAATGGCAAGCTTCGGAGGGTGGGTTCGTCTCTGAGGCGGGACACGGAATGACGGGCGTCTGTTTTGACTAATGAGAACTCAGCTGGGAGTGAGCCAGGGCCAGTCAGAAGCGAGAAGGCCGGATCCTGGGGCGGGGCTGGAGCTTCGGCAGTTGAGCCGCTCGCGAGGAGGGGTGGCTGTGGAGAAGGTGAGAGGCTGCGAGAGTGGCGGGTGCGCGGGCCAGGGTGGCGATCCTGGGGGGAGGGGATGCTTTGGGGGAGGGTGGGCTGCGGCGGGCAGCTGACCCCGCAGTGTAGGAATCGGGAGGGGTGACGTTTAACACGGGTAGGCGCTTTGACGAGGGTTTGTGAGGCAGAGGGCAGCGTCTGAGTTGGGGCGGGTCATGTTTTGTTTCTCGCAGGAGGGTCTTTAATGGGAAAAGTGTGTAAAGCTGGAGACAGCAGGTGGTCAAATACAGACATTCTCTTATAGCCTTGTGATTTAATGGGGGGGGGTTGAAGAGAGGGGTGATTTTAGCGCGGTGTGGAAGAGAGGAGGTCCTTGAGATGAGTTACAAGCCTTGATCTGGGTGCAGGGCAGGTGAAGCTACGCGGAGAGAGAGAAGGAGCGGACAGAGGACTTGGAGGATGGAGGTGTGCCTGGGCGAGGTGTGAAGTCATATGATACATGGAGCGTTTATCTAGGGCTGAGTATATGCCAGGTTTTGTAAGAATGACCCTTAAACTTCCTAACACCCTCCCGGTGGTTAAGACTGGGATCTGGACTTGGGTTGCCTGAGTTTAAATGCTGGCTTTGCCACTGGCCCTGCTGCTGAATGTCAGGCTGGCTTCGGGCAAATTCCTTAACCGTATGTGCCTCAGCTTTAGCATGGTTAGAATGACTTCATCTCTTCTCTGTACCACTCACCTACTGTCCTCACTCAGTCTCTTGGCCTCACATGCTCTTTATATAATGATAACTCCCAGGTGCCTGTCTGCAGTCTGGATCTCTCCCCTGAACTCCAGACTCGCTTGTCCAACGGCAACTCTTCTTTCCTTGGAAGTCCAACTGACATCCATGCTTTAAAAAGCTTGTCCCAAACCAAACCTGTAGCTTCCCCTTCCAACCTCCAAACCCTGCTGATGGCACTTCCATTCTTCCAGGTACTCAGGGCAAAAACCTTGGAGTTGTCCTTGACTCTGTTTTCCCTTGCCTGTGTGTCATCTGCCAATCCGCAAATCTCATGCGTCTATCTTCAGAACACTTCCAGAATCCAGCCCTGTCTCACCACCTCCCTTGCTACTGCTCTGATTCATGCCATCACCTGCCCTAACCTGGTCTGTTGCAGTGGCCTCCTCGCTGGGCTCCTTGCCCCTCACCTGGAGCCCGTAGTCGAGGGTTCCTGTTGAAACAAAAATCAGATCATGTTGCTCCCTGGTCCAGGCACTCCCACACTTGCTTCTACTTCGCACAGTACAAGACCTTGCCAAGCCCACAGGACACCACCTGATTCGGCTCTCCCTCCAGCCTGCCCTCAGACTCCTGCCATTCTCCCTTATTGACATTGTTTCAGCCACCCTGGCCTCCTTGTTCTTCAGACATAGCAAATACATTCCCAGCTGGGGAATATCCCTGCTGTGCCCTCTGTCTGGGCAATGTTCCCTCTAGATGTCTGCATGGCTTCTCCCTCACTTCCTTCAGGTCTCTGTTCAAATGTCAGATCCACAGACCGGCCATTGCTGACCACCCAAGCTAAAATAGCTTCTGTTACTCCCGGGCCTCTTATCACCTGGTTTTGGTTTTCTTCAGTTAACACCACTTACCCAACTTATATTAGGGTTTGTTTATATCCCCTGGCTTCTTAGATTCCCAACCCCCACTAGAGTATTGACTCCATGAGAATATAGTACCTGGAAGGGCCCATAGGGCCCTAAAAAAGTGTTACTTGTATTATATCATCACCGTCACCATTTCTTGGTGGGGAGGAGAGACTCCCTGTGGTATAGGGCAGGGTTGTTGAGCTGGGAGAGTCTTGTGTGGGGTGGTGGGGTCATGATGGGGTAATAAACTGGGCAGACTGTGGTATCCAGGGGCAGAAGCTCTCAGATCTCAGTGCTGGTGGAGTTTGTAGAAAATGCAGATTCCTGGGCCCACCCCCCAGTTCTACTTCTTTAGATTTGGGATCATGCCCAAGATCCTGCATTTTTTTTATTTTTAATTTTTATCAAGCACCCGAGTTCATGCTGAAGGTCTGCAGTCCTCACTTGAAATAACAGACAAGTTTGGAGCTTGGACTGGAGCTCTTTCATCATTAAACTCCCCCTCTGGGGCTACCTACCCCTCCACTGGGCAGTGCTGGGGACACTGGTGATTGAGACAGCTCCTTACCTAGCTTGGGAGTCCGAGAGGGCATCTGACAGGAATGGACATTGGAGCTGGGACCTGGTGACACAGCAATGAACTGAGGGGAGAGGACTTTGTCTGTACCTCCAGTGCCTAGAACCCTGTTTCCTGGCCTCTCACATAAATTCACAAGTAGTCCCCAATCTGTGCCAGGCCCAGGGTGCTGAAGGTACAAGAACGAACAAAATGGCTCTGCCTTCTTGGGCTTCTGGTCTGTCAGGTAATCGTCAGCTAGTTGCACAGATGGTGGACAGTTGACCGGGTGCCAGGCACTGTTTGAAACTCCGTACATGTATTAATTACTCTAATCCCCACAACCATCCTATGTGAGATGGGAGCTCTTATCATCTCCACTTTACTGATGGGAGAAGACCCAGAGAGACGAAGTGCCCTGGGCCATATTGTGGGTAAGTGGAGGAGCAGGAGCTGAACCCAGGAGTCCCTGTCCTGCGGTGTGTGTCATGCTTAAGGTACCAGGCCACACGTAAGGATTGGTGCCTGGAGGGAAAGGAGCAGAGAATTATGGGAGGAAACAGAAGCATAGCTGGGTGATGGGGAGGGGAACCAGTGTGCCAGCCCCTCACTGCAGGGTTCTAGGCAAACATGTTTCATCCTTTGTGAAATGGGGGATGGTTACAGCATCTACCTGAGAGCAGAATTAGGACAAGTCACTGATGGGTGCGTGTAGTCCTCATCTAAGGCAAAAAGCGTTTGAGGAATAGTAGGGGAGGGTATTTGGATATTCTGGGGATAGGGGGAGGAGTGGGCTGCAGTGTGCACTATGGAGAGGCAGGTTGTGGGGAGTCCTTAAAGGCTTTTGTGTTTATATATTCCAGGGGGACAGGGTGGAAGGCTCTTGTCTGTATTCTGGGGGAGTACAGGGTGAGGGGAGGGGGATTCTAGCCAGCTAAAACTCACATGGTGGGGAGTGGTAACTCAGGCCAAGCGTGTGTGTGTGTGTGTGTGTGTGTGTGTGTGTGTGTGTATATATGAGAGGTGTGGGGGTCATATACTGTATAGGACAGGCCAGCTAAGTCCTGGCCAGGCCGGAATCTGTGATGTTGGAGGAAGCCGGTGCTGCAGCCAGTGCGAAATAGCTGTTGTGACTGGGGGCTGACAGAGGTGGGGATTTGCCCGTGTCCTGTGTGGGAGATGGTGATGTGGATTTGTTTTAGGGGAGCCCAGCGTGGAAGATTCTCAGCTTCCACCCTAGGGCAAGGACTGTGAAATCGGAAATATCCAGGGAGCGCTATTGGGTGGAGGAGGAGCCAGGGACAGTGATGTAACCCTGGAAACCGAGAGGGGAGTCACCTTAGTGAAAGATGAGAGGGAAAGGCCCCAGGGTCGGAAAGCTGAGTGTGCTTGTGCGTGTGTGCTTGCGTGCGTGTGCGTACGTGTATGCGCGTGTGCGCTGAAGCCGTGATGTCACTAGGCCCGAGAAATGGGGTCAGGTGTGTGGGCCAGAGTGGGGTGCTGGGGTGTGCACGCAGAGCGCTCAAGGTTGAAGGGCTGACGTCATGGGTTGGTGAGGGCGGGGCCTCGAATGCAGGGTCTGGAAGCTGAGGCGAAGAGCTAGGAGAGTCTTGGGACTGGAACGAAACCAGCAACCAGGATGGGCCACTGGTCACAGAGCAAGGACAGAGGATGCAGGTAGAAGGACACGGTGGGGAGATTGGAAGGGGGGAGGGAAGCGGGGCCTGGGGAACCCCCCCAAATTGGGGGGGAGCAGGGAGGGGTGTTCTGGGAAGGCTCTCCAGGGAAGAGAGGTGGAAAATATTGGGGGGGTATACATAGGATTTGGGAGGGAGCAGAATCTAGGTGAAATGTGGGGATAATGTAAGACAGGCTGAAAATGGGGGTAGATCCCCACTGTGGCGTAGAACCTTGGGCAAATATGCAGAATCCAGGAGGAAAAGTAGGAGGGAGCAAAATTTAGGTAGAATATGGGGAAACCCATGGAGAACATGGGGGCTGGTTTACGGAGAAGGGGAATGCACCCCCCCCCCAATCTGGGAATGCAGAATGGCAATAAGGGACTTGGGGAAGGGAGTGGAGAGGGCTGGTTTCACGAATGTGGTAGAAGGAATGAGGCTGAGATATGGAGGGAAGGAGGGAGGTTCTGCAGCGGGGAGGGGTGGGAGAGTCCAGAATCTCCAGGCCCTCTGGGGCATGAGCGATGGGGAGCTGGCAGGGGTGTGGGTTTATTTCATCAGCAATTGTTGGGCGCTCACAACAAGCAGCGGAGAAGAAGGGATGAGGGGAGGGGAGCGGGCGAAGTTTATGAAGTGTGGGAGGCAGGTGTGTGTAAGGGGACAATGGAATTCAGCGAGAATATTCAGGGGCTTAATATCTGGGGACTGAGGTGGAGGCGGATGACATCAGGGCAGTTGGATTCCGAAAGGCCCTGTGATTTAGTGAAGGGCTGCTATTCTCTGGAAGAGAGTGGGGAGCTTATGCGGGGGAGTGGGGAAGGAGGAGAGCAGGGGTGGGTTGGTGGTGGAGATGGGGTGGGATGGGCCCCTTTATTTTTCTGTCACCCCCCGGAGTTGGGTACCACGAGTGGGGTGGTGAATTGGGCAAGTGAAGGTGTGCAGCTCCTCAGGCGTTCTGCGGGTACCTCCAACGCCTTGGTAACCAGAACGGCGCAACCATTGATTGGCCCTCGGAGCTGGAGGGGCGGGGTCGGGGGGCGAGGTCTAGGACACCCGGTGGGGCGGGGCCAGCGCTGCCTGGCACCCGCACTGAGGACCAGGGGATGCAGGATGTATTGAAACGTGTAGCCATTTGTTGGCCCATAGGTCAGAGATTATTAACCCCACCTCTGCGCCTCCAGGGAATGTGAGAGTGGAAATCGTGAGAGTGGCTAATTGTGAGAGTGGATTTGCAAGGGGAAGAGGTCTCACGATTTCATCAGCCGCTTCCAAAGACGAGAGACCCCTCCCCCGAATAAACTTAAGAGCTTAGGCCTAGAGACAGAGGAGCCTACCAGAATGTCTGGGGCTTTGGCGGTTGTCCTTGGGCTTTTGAGAAAGGGGAATCTGTAGATGGGCCTGGGGGGGGGGGTCTGGGAGCCCCTGAAATTACTTGCAAAGGGTTATGGGTCTATTCATTTATCTGGGGAGATCTCGTTCAGAGATCTCATTAGACTATCAAAGGTGCAAAGACTCTTAAAAGCTTAAAAACCACTGACTTATTAGTGTTTTGGGGCTCATCATTTTCTGGCCTCACAATATTATATTTTCTGTATCAGCCTTTAGGAGGAGTTCTTGGGGAAGTGTGAGGAGCAAAGGATGTGGGGGAGAGAAGGAAGCCCAGGCTTTGGAGAGATCCCCATGATCTGGGTTGGGGCAGCCCTGGGTAGCTCTGTTTTGGGGGCAGCTGTGGGACTCCGCTGAGCCTCAATTTCCCCATCTGTCCACCAGCAAGAAAAATGAGCTTGCCTTGTTTCTGTACTGCCTTTCAAGACACAACAACAAATAATAATGATGATGTTGCCAGTATGTGTTTTAGTGATTGCTGTGTGTCGGACATTGCTCAGTTTGTCCAAAGATTTTAACGCGATTAACTCTTAATCCTTACACCAGTCCAAGGAGATGAGCACGGACATCCTTTTGTGGGTTTACAAAGGCCTGTGTGAGCGCCATCTGGCCCATTAGATCTCATCTCTGTCCCTCCTTCATGCTGACCTCGCTGTTCTTGGAATAAATCAGGAACATCCCACCTTGGAGCTCTTGCCTGGCTGTTCCCTTTGCCTGGATACTCTTCTCTGAGATAATAACCCATTGCTTTACCCCTCTCCAGGCCTTTGCTCAGAGAGGCCTTCCCTGGCTACCTTAGCTAAAAGAACAACCCTTACCCCCAGCATCTCCTTTTTCCACTACTTCCCTCCCTTTTTCAGACATTTTTATACCTCTGACTGTTGCTGCCCTCTTGAGAGTGGGGCATAATCTGGTTTGTCATCATATCCCAGCACCCAGGATGGCATCTACTTTAAAGATAAGGAATCTGGCACCAAGAGAGTTGAAGTAACTTGCCTGCGTATGTGCACATAGCTGAAGCTACATGTGAACTCAGGCAGCCCAGGCCTCTCATTCTGCACCAGCCGCTAAAATCCAGGCTGAAGGCAGAGATCTGCCCCTTTCTTCCACCTCATAGAACTAACAGCGAGTGGTAACCCATTGGCTAAGAGAAGGGACTTAGGCTTAGAACAGACCAATTAATAAGGTCGATTATGAGTTCACTAGACATGATTTAAGTGTGTCATCGATAATATACAGTGTTGCTGTTCTCTCGATTTGAACCACTTTTTGCTAGATAGCCATATGCCCATAGGTTGCCTCCTCAAGGAGCCGGCCCTGAAGCCTGACTTAAAATCTGCCCTTCCTGACCTCAGTACTCTCTGTCCCCCTTTGCAGCTTGATTTTTCTCCATAAATGTTTGAATGAATGAATGAATGAATGACTAATTAATATATGATGAGTATGAGGATTAATAAATTAATAATAGTATAATCATGGTTCTCTTGTCAGAAACCATGTATTCTGTTAGCCAGCACGTGTTGGGTATGGACACAGTTCTACATGCTTTTATGTGTATGGTCCCGTTTAATCCTCATGACCACTCTGTGAGGTCGATGCCGTTATTATACCCATTTTCTAGATGAGAACAAGAGGGAGTCTTTTTCCGAAGGTGCTGAAGCTGGTGAATGGCAGAGCCAGGATATGAATTCTGGCCTTCCAGCTTCGGAGCCCGGGCTCTCAGCCCCTCTGGGTCTCTGTCTCATCCCTCTCCCCAGTGACACTGGCCATGGACCAGCCAGCTGGCCTGCAGGTGGACTACGTCTTCCGGGGTGTGGAGCATGCTGTGCGGGTGGTGGTGTCTGGGCAGGTGCTAGAGCTGGAAGTAGAGGATCGGATGACGGCTGACCAGTGGCGGGGCCAGTTTGACGCCAGCTGTGAGTGTGCCTGCCTGGGGTGGCTTCACCTGTCCTTCCTCAGGATTACCTTCCCCTGAAGATGAGGCCAACCAGGAACCTGCCCATCTGCCTCTTCTACCTGACAAGAGACTCTAACATGGGGAGGGGGTGGAGGGCTCATCCCTCTGGCCAGAAGCACGAGAGGTGTAGAAAGTTGAAAAGCTTGGATGCATTGCTCTTGGGCTGGGCAAGTGGTCAGACTTCAGGAAGGACTTTTCTCTCTACCCAGTCATCGAAGATCTGACTCACAAGACGGGGAACTTCAAACAGTTCAACATCTTCTGTAACATGCTAGAGTCGGCTCTCACCCAGGTAGGGGCCAGGGCTGGGGGTCAGGGGAGGTTTCTGTTTTCTGGATCCCTGGGGAGGTAGATACCCAACTGATATATGCAAGACCCTCTACCTTGTATTTCCTTAAAGGGACTGGGCTATCTTTTTCATTCCCAAATGTAAGTGATAGATACTCTCATGTAGAAAATTCATGTCACAGAGTAATGTAAAGAAGAGAGTAAAAATCATGTCACAAAGAAACGTAAGGAAGAAAGTAAAAATCACTTTACTCCAAATACTCATTCCTGATGATATTTTATTAATATTTTGGTGAAAAGCACTCCAGCCATTTCTCTATTTCTTTGTTTACTTGTGAAAGTGTGTGTATGTGTGTGTATTTGTAGATGTGTAATTTTATATAGTGGATATACTTCCCAAAATATTCTTTAACCTGTTTTTAAAAGATTCAACAATATTTCATAAACATTTAGTCACATCAGTGAATATAAGTATTCATTCGTGTCATTTTTACTGAGTATCTACAGTGTGCCAGGCACTGTGATAGCCAGCTATAGCAGTGAACAGAAGAGACAAAATTCCTGTCCTTACGAAGCTGACATTCTAGTGGGAAAAACAGAAAGTTGAAAAATATATAATGGCAAATAGTTAAAAGTATTAATAGGAAAAAAAAAGCAGGCTAGAAGTTAGAGTGGTAGGGATGCTACTTAGACATCATTTTAAAACTATGAGCTACATTATTTCTCTGATTATAGAGAGAATTTGTACTTGTAAAATTATGACAGTGAAAGAGTGTGTGAGTTAGAAAGTGACAGTCTCTTATAATCCCGTCTATCCCCTACTTTAGACTGTTAACATTTTAGCATGTATAGGCAGTGTAGCATAATGGCCAAGAGCATGAATTCTGAACTCCTACTCATCACTGCTACTTAGTAGCTGGGAACCTTGGGCCAGTTACTTCCCCTCCATGCCTTAGTTTTCTTTTTTTCTTTTCTTTTTTCTTTCCTTTCCTTTTCTTTTCTTTTTTTCCCCTTTCTTTTTCTTTTTCTTTTTTTTTTTTTCCTAGAGAGAGGGGGAGAGAGAGAGAGAGAGTGAGTGTACAAACAGGGGCAGGGGGGTGGGGAGTGGGAAAGAAAGAATCGAGCCCAGTGTAGGCCTCAATTCAGATCATGACCTGAGCTGAAGTCAAGAGTCAGATGCTTAACTGACTGAGCTGCCTGGGCACCCCATGCCTTAATTTTCTTAACTGTAATGTGGGGATAACAGTAGTCCCTATTTCACAATGTGGTGAAGATTAAATGACCTCTTTATAAAAAACTTAGAATGGCGTCTGGCTCGTAAGTGTTTTACAGATACTGTCTTTTTATTTTATTTTTATTTTTTTAAAGATTTTAAATATTTATTTGACAGAGATCACAAGTAGCAGAGAGGGAGGGGGAAGCAGGCTCCCTGCTGAGCAGAGAGCGCGATGTGGGGCTCAATCCCAGGACTCTGGGATCATGACCTGAGCCGAAGGCAGAGGCTTAACCCACTGAGCCACCCAGGCGCCCCGATACTGTCTTTTTATTATTGTCATCAACTTCTGAGTTTGTTATCCTTATTAGGGGTTGCTTAGTATTCCATTATACCCAGGTGGCATGATTTGTTTAACCTAATGGTCCTCGAGATTTTTGGTGTCATGATCTCTTTATGCTCTTAAAAATTGTTGAGGGGCGCCTGGGTGGCTCAGTCATTAAGCATCTGCCTTTGGCTCAGGTCATAATCCTGGGATTATGGGATCCTGGGTCGTGGGATCAAGTTCCATGTTGGGCTCCTTGATCCACGGGAAGCCTGCTTCTCCCTCTCCTGCTCCCCCTGCTGTGTTCTCTCTCTTGCTGTGTCTCTCTATGTCAAATAAATAAATAAAATCATAAAAAAAATTATTGAAGACATCAAAGAGCTTTTGTTTATGAAGGTTTTACCTATCAATATTTGCTATATTATAGATTAAGTTGTCTTATAAATTAAAACTGAGAATAACTTAAAGATATTTATGAATTCACTTAAAAATCACCATAATAAACCAATTACATATTAAAGAACGTTCTAATGAAAAATACATTTTCTTTTTTTTTTTTTAAGATTTTATTTATTTATTTGACAGAGAGAGAGATCACAAGGAGGCAGAGAGGCAGGCAGAGAGAATGGGGGGAAGCCAGCTCCCCACCAAGCAGAGAGCTTGACGTGGGGCTCAATCCCAGGACCCTGAGGTCATGACCTGAGCCGAAGGCAGAAGCTTAACCCTCTGAGCTACCTAGGCGCCCCAGAAAAATACATTTTTTTTTTAAGATTTTATTTATTTGAGAGAGAAAGAGTGAGGGAACATGAGAGGGGGAAGGTCAGAGGGAGAAACAGACCCCCTGCTGAGCAGGGTGTCTAATGCGGGACTCCAGGATCATGACCTGAGCCAAAGGCAGTCGCTCAACCAACCGAGCCACCCAGGCACCCCAAAAATACATTTTCTAAAACAAAATAAATTAGTGGGAAATACAGCATTATTTTACATTTCTGTAAATCTCTTTAATGTCTTGCTTAATAGAAAACTAGATCCTTTTTTTTTTTAAAGATTTTTACTTATTTGACATGCACGCATGCACACACACACACACACACACAGACACACACAGAGAGAGAAGAGAGTACAAGCAGGGGGAGCCACCGGGAGAGGGAGAGGGAGGAAGCAGGCAGGGAGCTTGAGGAGGGGCTCAATCCCAGGACTCAGAGATTATGACCTGAGCCAAAACCAGACGCTTAACTGACTGAGCCACTTGGGCACCCCCAAAACTTCTAGATCTTATATGTGCTTCTGCATTCAGTCTGTTGTGATTTGTTTTGGTTGAAGTATATGCAGAAAAATCTCTCTCATATACCTATGTAGTTGGAAAAGGGAGCCCCTTAATCAGGGAATTGTACAAATCCTTCTTTGCTAACATACTAAAAGTGGGCAGGTGGTAATTTCTTAAAGATTTGTTGCAGCGTGGAGTCCAAAAGCCTATCCGTGAACATGATCAGGTTACATTAAAATCTATGGATGTATCTTGAACTTTACTTGGATCTTTTACCCATCTTATGATGTCATGCGATGGTCATTTAGAAATTATGGTTCAGGGCGCCTGGGTGGCTCAGTGGGTTAAACCGCTGCCTTCGGCTCAGGTCATGATCTCAGGGTCCTGGGATCGAGTCCTGCATTGGGCTCTCTGCTCAGCAGGGAGCCTGGTTCCCTTCCTCTCTCTCTGCCTGCCTCTCTACCTACTTGTGATCTCTCTCTGTCAAATAAATAAATAAAATCTTAAAAAAAAAAAAAGAAAGAAATTATGGTTCACTGAGTTATATAGATCTTCCAAGTGTTGACACATTTTTTTTATACAATATCAGGAAGTCACATTTGTTAATATCCTCCCTGATCTCACCAGGGAAGTCTTTCAACATCAAGAAGCTATCAAGCACCCAGTGTCAGATCCAAGTTTTCCAAAATTCTAATTTTTGCTGTGAAGTTTGAATTTTACCATTGGCAACAAATACCGGTAGCTGTTTTTCTTGAAGTGACAAGCTGACTTTGTTCATTTTTGAGAAAATGTCTGCCAGACACCCAAGTCTGAATAACCGTAGTTATGTCTGTCAGTCGTTGTTTCAAGTAAAAATAGTTTACCATGAAAAAGTGGCTAATTTAGACCTAAGCTCGATTACAGAAGTGTTCTTCCTGAGACAACTGTCATACTTTGGAATGCCACAGAATGTGTGCTTCCCATCGTGTCACAGAGTAGTAAAATGCCATGTTCTCCAGGATGGAGATTGAATAAAATTAATGATTTTTACCGCTTCACCAAGAACATTCTAGATTTGGAGCACCAGGGTGGCTCAACTGGTTAATGTCTGCCTTCGGCTCAGATCATGATCTCGGGGTCCTGGGATCAAGCCCCACATTGGGCTCCAGCCCCACATTGGGCTTTCTGCTCAGCGGGGAACCTGCTTCTCCCTCTCTCTCTGCCTGCTGCTCCCCCTGCTTGTGAGGTCTCTCTCTGTGTCAAATAAATAAACAAAATCTTAAAAAAAAAAAAAAAGAAAGAAAAGAAAAGAACATTCTAGGTTTGATTGCCTGTGTTATGTTGTTCGTTCCTTTCTTCTTCCTTCCTGGCCCCCCACTGGGACTACGGGGCAACAGAGAATACAGTGACTACTACTACATTGATGTCGCTGGCTTGATGTGTGCTGATGGGTACCATTGCTTTTACCCACAATTGTTTTGCACTGTTGGTATAAATGCCAGCAAAGCAAAAAAAAGGCACATGACATCTTAGTATTATTATGGAAATTGTTTTGACCTCATGGATTCCCTGAAAGGGTCTTGGGGACCCCCACGGGTCTTCAGGCAATGCTTGGAGAGCCACAGTACTAAGCTGTCTCCCATGGGTGAGCATTTAGGTTCTTTCCTGTTTCTCCCTCTGACATCCTTGTGCCAGCCCTAAGGCAGGGCCATCTTGATCATCCTCCTCAGTGTAGGAAAAGCCCAGCAAGCCCAAAGAATGGATGGGGTGTGGCCTGGGTAGGTGGGTTGTGTGCTCTGGGTGTGGCCCTGTCGGGTTGCCCAGCATTTCCTCCCGTCCTCGTGCTCTTCCAACAGAGCAGTGAGTCGGTCACCCTTGACCTACTGACCTACACAGATCTGGAGTCCCTGCGGAATCGCAAGATGGGGAGCCGCTCAGGCCCCTTGGCCTCCAGATCAGCCCAGCTCAACTCCAAGCGCTACCTGATCCTCATCTACTCTGTGGAGTTTGACAGGTGGGGATAAGGGACTGGCTCTAAGCTCAGGCTGGTGCGCAGGTGGGGATGTGGTTAGAACTCAGGAACCCCCTGAGGGCAAAGGGGGGGTGGGGGGCGGGTGTTGCCTTTGGAATCTTCAGGGTTGAGATTTGTATCATTTAATACTGTGTTGGGCTATAAATAGCAGAATAACTATTATTAGTGCTTGAAACAAACAATAGTTTATGACACAACAAAAAGTTTCATTAGGGACTCAGGCTCCCGCTGTTTTGTTTCCTTTTGTCATCCCTGATGTGTTGACTTTTTGACCTCCATACTTACCTCTTCATGGTCACAAAATGGCTGCTGGCCCTCCAGGCACTTATTCTATATCAAAGCAAGAGGAAGAGAACGGGGCTGTACTTGTTATGGCATCTACCATTTTTATCAGGAAAGCAAAAGTGTTCTTAGGAAATGCCCAACAGATTTCCTGTAATACTTGGCCAGGAATGGTCTTGTGGCCTTTCCTTAATACGTGGCCACAAGCAGTCACATGCAGGGGATGCTAGGATAATAAGCTTGCTTTAGCCTGTATATTGGGAGGCAGCAAGGCAAAAGGGTGCCAGAAATGGCCGTTGGGGAGCCAGGGGATGGTGTCTGCTGCATCTGATTTTCTAGCGGGAGGATGTCAGTCCCAGATGCATAGCATCTGGTGGGGCAGTAGATTGAGGTGACTTACCTTTCTTCAGCCAAGAGGTGTTGCAGGTTGGGCCATTTAGAATCTACCCCTGTGGAATCTGAATTAGGACTGTGCTTGGTGGCAGGTTCACTCCATCAGCAGTGAATGACAGGGGAGTCAGCTCAGACTCCACCAGGCCTGTCGGTGCCGGTGGTTCCAAGTCTGCTAGATAAGGGAGTCTGCCGGCCGGCAGGTGGGTGCGAGGGGCAGGGGACCAGGGAGTGGGCTCGAAGCTGCATTGGGAACTTAAGTCTCTAGGAATGTGAGGTTTTTGGAATTGGGGGTTTTCATACTCAAAGGCTCTCAGGTTCTGGTAGTTGCCCTTGGGTGGATTCTTGGCCTCTGAGCTGCCACGGTTCTAATCCTCCCCAGGATTCACTACCCGCTGCCCCTCCCGTACCAGGGCAAGCCAGACCCTGTGGTCCTGCAGGGCATCATCCGCTCACTGAAGGAGGAGCTGGGCCGCCTTCGAGGGCTAGACGGCCCGGATGCTCGGGACACGCGGGACACGGAGATCTGGCATCTGAGGGAGCAGTGAGTCTGGGAGGGGAGGGCGGCTGGGGCTGGGGGGGCGCCTCAGGGCCCCGTGCTCCGGGCTACTGGGAGGATGGTGGGCCCTCATTCACCAGGTACTTATTCTGAGCCCCTCCTCTGTGCCTGCCTCATGCTGGGTGGTGCTGGGGACACAGCACTGACGGAGACAGTCCTGGCCCTGCCCTCCTGGGACTCCCAGTCGAGTGGGGGGAGATAGCTCTGTCTGCAGACAGTTATGATTCACAGTGGGTGGAACGTGGGAAGCCCAGAGGGGAGACTGGAGCCTGCCCAGTAAGGGAAGGGTATTCTAGGCAGAAGGAACAACATGTGCAAAGGCATTGTATTTGGTAGGATGTGGTGAGAACAAGGGGACTAGGAGAGTAAAGTGAAGAAAGCAAAGTCTTTTTGGCATGTTTACTGAGTACCTACCAGGCAGGTGCTATGCCTTGTGGGGTGCTGAATCAGGGACTCCATCCCCATTTGGAAGGGGCCCCATCCATTGGGTAGGGCAAATAATATTTTTATTTGTTTATCTTTTTTATTTTTTATTTTTTAAAGTCAGGCCCCACACGCAGCATGGAGCCCAACACGGGGCTTGAACTCGCAACTCTGAGATTAAGACCTGAGCTGAGATCAAGAGTCGGACATGGCACAGTCAGTCAGAGCCACCCAGGCACTCAGTAACAATAATAGAAGTAACAATAATAATTATTACAGCAGCTAATGTTTATTGAGGATTTCACTGTGTACCAGGGATTCTGCTCAGTGGTTTATGACTTCATTCCTTTAATCCTTGTAAGGCAGGCATTGCTGTTATCCTCGATTTGCTGGGGAGGAACGTGGAGGCCCAGAGAGGTTAGAGAATTTGCCCCAGTCACAGTGAGTAATGTGGCCAGGCTAGACCTTGAATCCGGGCAGCCAGCACCAAGCCCCCTTTGTTTCCTTTAGCTGCTGCGCTCTGTTCTGTTGGCAGCTGCTAGGCTGCTCGGCCAGGACTGAGTGTTGGGGCTGACGGGGAGGAGTGGGAGCTTACGGAGCTGGAGAGCCTTGTGGGTCCTCCTGGAAGAGATTGGCTGTGCGTTGCTGGGAAGCAGCGAAAGCTTTGTCCTCAGTTCAGCCTTAGGACTGGTTTGTGTGGATGTATGTGTTTCCCAGACTGGCCACAGCGTGGTGCCCTTTGCCCTTCAGAACCAGCCAGAACTAGCAAGGGTAGCTTGAGATCCTATAGCTGGTCAAAGGCTTCTTATCTTCCTCTTCCCAACTTCCTCTTCCTAACTGGAGTTCGGGAGTTTGGGAAGACTCCAAATTCATTCATTCATCCATCGGACATTTTCCCGGTTTGTATTGTGTGCCAGGCACGCTGCCCAGCCCTAGTTAATGCCTCTTGAGCCCTTACTCAGTGTCAGACATGATCCCAAACACTCTTCATAGATTCTTACAACCTTATAGGTGGGAATTATTATTTTTATCATCCCACTTTGCAGAGATGTGAGGTCAAACTGCCCAAGGTCACCCAGCTTGTAATAAGTGGGGTAGAGTCAAACATAGTCAATCTGGCGGCAGAACTCGGGTCCTTCACAGTGGCCAGATGGCTGGAGGATCCAGACAGTAAACAGATAATCACACTGATAAATGTTAGCTTTAGGAAGGAAATGTACAGAGAACCACAAAAGTAGAGAAGAGAGAGACGTGACCTAGCCTGGCAGCAGGCAGGGGATGTGACATTTGAAGGTGAGAGAGTGTTCCAGAAGGAAGACTTGTATTTGCAAAGAGAAGCTTGGCTGGAGGGGAAGGTGGGGGAAGAGGAAGGGAAGAGGGACGTCAAATAGGTGGGGCTGAATGGGAAGCTCCTTGGAGAATATAGGGGAGCCACAAATTTTAAGAACTTTTTTGTTTTTTTTAAGATTTTTATTTATTTATTTGACACAGAGAGAGAGCACAAGTGGGGAAGCAGCAGGCAGAGGGAGAAGCAGGCTCCCTGCTCAGCAGGGCGCCTGAGGGGGGACTGGATCCCAGGACCATGGGATCAGGACTTGAGCTGAAGGCATTCGCTTAACTGACAGAGCTACCCAGGCACCAAGAAGTGTTTTATTAGGAAAAATTCCAAGAACACACAAAAGTAGACAATAGTATGATGCCCACGTCCTTTGCCTCCGATTCAATGGTTATCTACATTTTGCCCATCTTGTTTGATCTGTGTACTCCCCTTTCCCTCAGAAGCAAATCCCAGATATCATATCTCCTCTGTAAATACTTCATTCTGTCTCTATGGTTAATGCATTCCCCATCCTTTGTATTTCCTGTGAAGTAGTTGTTAAACCTATAGGCTCATCAGATTTAGGTTTCTGGCAAGACGCCCTTCGTGGTGGTACTGTGTGCTTGCCTACTGTCAGGTGGTGTTGGGGCTGATGAGTTTGGATACGGAGACTTGGTTCCTTCTTATTAAGTTTCCATCAGCCTAGCATCTCTTGATATTCTTCATTTGCTAATTACCAGTGAGACTGAACAGTTTTTCATATATTTAGTAGCCATTTGGATTTCCTGTTTTGTCAGCTGCCTATTTTTCTTCTGTCATCTATTTCTTAGTGATTTCCAGGAACTCTTTATATAGTCAGGATATGAGCCCTTTGTTAATTTTATGTATTTCAGAAACCTTCTTGCCCTCTATAGCTGGCCTTTTCACTCTCTTAATAGTGTCTTTTGATAAACAGGCACCTTTATGTAGTTCTTAATTTTATGTAAACTAATTTATAAATTTTTTCTCGGAAGTTAGTGATTTTTATGTCTGTTTTTAGAATCCTTTTCTCTCAGTATCATGAAGCTGTTGTCCTGTTCATCTTCTATAATTCTTTGTCTTTTGCTTTTCACATTTATGTCTACAATATACCTGAAATTGATTTTTGGGGAGGTAGGAGAGCATTCATGGTTTTTTTCACATGACCAATCAGCCCAATGACATTTATTGGTAAGAGTATCCTTTCCTTACTCCCTAGCCATTTTCACCTTTATCATCAATAATGTTTATATATGTATCACACATCAGGTGAGGTTCTGTGCTCTGTAGTCCATTGTTTTGTCTGTCCTTGTGCCAGCATCACACTGTTAAAATTATTGTAGCTTTATAATTAGGCTGATACTGGGTAGAGGAAGTCTTCTGACTTTTGTTTTTCCATTTTAAGAATTTTTCTTGGTTATTTTTTGAAACTTACATTTTTTTAAAAAAGATTTTATTTATTTTTCAGAGAGAGAAAGAGAGCATAGACAGGCAGAGGTAAAGAAAGAAACAAGCCTCTAGCTGAGCAAGGAGCCCAATGTGGGGCTCGATCCTAGGACCCTGGGATCACTACCTGAGCTAAAGGCAGACTCTCAACCAACTGAGCCACCCAGCCTTCCTGGAAATTTACATTTCTCTCTCTTGTTTTTTTTCTTTACTTGATCAATTCCTTTTTTTTTTTTTTTTTAAAGATTTTATTTATTTGGGGCACCTGTGTGCCCCAGTGGGTT